>NC_090871.1:8753281-8765781 GCF_036669935.1 Montipora foliosa
ATGAGGAAGAAGACTGGATGCGAAATACTTGTCTACAGTCAGCCTATCTTACAGAGACTGTAACAACGTAAAATCTTAATGCCTATATACATAATCATATATATTTTGTGGCTTTGAAGCGAAGAGTCAAAAACCATGCATCATTATAACCATAACTTATAAGTTTATTCAATATGGAATCCTGATACATTACGTTCCAGATATTGCACCAGAGTGCATGTAAGAGTACCCAAATTTTCCAATTTTCTGGGGGGGCATGCCCCCAGACCCCCCTAGAAAGTAGCGCCTAAGGCGCTACTGAGGCGCGCTAACGCGCTGATTAGTATTCTTGTTCGGCCCCCACTTTCAAAAAATGCTGGATCCGCCCCTGATTTGTACTTTAAATGAGAGCATAAAATAAAAGTGAATAAATGTAAATTAACCCAAATACTTAATGGAATATTTTGTATAACATAAAAATAGTTTTCATATATCAGCAGTTCTTATTTATTATCGTTCCAAAATAACTTCAACACCATCAACGTCATCAAGTGAAACAAAGTCTGACGTAAATTCTAGTTTAAGAAGATCTTAAGAATGGTGCCTACTAATAGGCCATTTCCGAGTTGCTGTTTGTCTCGGTTTCGAAGCGAGTCTTGGCTCAACTATTGTAAGAGAAATGAGTTTGATTTACATAAGAATACCCAACTCAGTTACATTTGAATGGTTGTGCACCAGGACTCCCTTTGAAACTGAGGCATGTAGCAACTCGGAAATGGGTCATTCAAAAGTATGTTTGCCCCGATTTATGCATTAAAGGTATAGATAAAAGGTAGATCTTAGCAAGTGTTATTGAAATCCAGCAGGAAAATTGGGGGTAACAACGCATTTTTCAAAGATAATTCATGAACAATATTTGTAAAAAAGGTCTAAAATACAAAGCAATGTATGGCGTTCATTCTAAAATTGAAGTTTAATTATCTCTAAAGAATTCATGCTTACCCCCCAATTTTCTTTTTGGATACCAAGAGTACTTATGAAGATCTACTTTCTCTGAATAGTTTTAGACCGCGCAAAAATATCCCTGCATTAGTAAGCATCACCGATTGGAAATCCGAGTATCTGGAGTTGCGCAGACCGTATGCGCAATAACAGTAGTAGGCACCGTCCTTAAGAACCACCCTGCGAGCAGAGCCTCTCTAAAATTCACCAGAAGGCCCTGCAGAAATCGTGTCAAGTCTTTTAAGTCGCCGCAGCCCACGTTTTTGGGTTAGTCACTCCGGTCAAAAGGTTTAGGCAGCGTGTGAATCATATTTCTGACAAGGCGAAGGTTAAATCGAGCTAGCCTTCAGTACGGAAATCAATTAAATGTGGCGTCTAGAAGTGCGATCGAGACTTGGCCTGGGTTTGAAACTGTCTCCAATCAACGGCTCCAAGCAAGACTTTACACGATTTCTGCAGACTCTTTTCCCTTTTCATGGAGTTAAGAAAGGCTCTGCTGGCAGGGTGCTTAAAGTTCCAATTTAACCAAAAAATAAATTCTTCTTTTTCTTTGGGATTTCAAAACTATGTTAACTAAAAACACTAAGGGCGCGTTCGATTGACCCTATTCCGGAATAAGAATACGTGGAGTAATGATTAAAATGGTATATTTGACGCGTTTTGAAGCTGCAAGGATGATAAAAATATGTTTAAAATAGCATTTTAGAAAATGTTTGACAGTTTTAATGAGAATCTCCGCAAAAACGAAGGATTTCCAACTTGTATTCCATGTATTCCTATTACAGTCAATCGAATGCACCCTAAGCGACCAAAGTAGTTTTAAGTTTATTTCAAGTTAACAGGTATTTTCCTATTTAATGGCCCGCCATTACTAACTCAGTTTAATATCTTTGAGAGGGTGGATCGAGGATAGAAATGACGTCAAAGGCTCACTAGTTCAAGAATGCAATGCACGTGTGCACCGCAGAGTTAATATTCAGCACGGGAGTTTTGGGCTTTCAGACTTTTAAACTCGGGTTTGCATATATAATAAGTTGCATTCAAATGCTAAACTTACAAGCTAGTGAGCCTTTGACGTCACTTTTGCTTGGATCCAACCCTCTGAATTCCAATCGGTCAATTTTGAACGTGAGTAATGGCGGACCGTGAAATCCAAAACTTACACTCAAAGTGAACGGCCTTTGGATAAAAGTCAAAGCTCAAAATTTTGCCAGTCAGGTGATAAGCAAACACACTTTCAAAATTGACAATAAAGTTGACAGTTACTTGTAAAAATACATTGTTCGTGGTTAGTCTAATCACGGAAAATATAAGCATGTGAACAATGTGTTTTCACTTTCAAAATCTGAACGTTTTCAGCAACACATCGGGAAAATATATATATTTGCTTTAAAATGGGGGAATATATGTAATTAATATCGCACGTTAAACTTTGTTAGCACTTTCATGACTTGATCTTGTCCTTTCCATTTCTCTCCGACCTTCTCCCATATATCTTCATGGCCATTCGATTTTGGACGTTTTTTGAATTTTGGGTCAGTAGTCCGCGACTTTCGATGTCTTCTGGAGATTCCACCTTTAAAACCTACAAAAGGGGAAACCGTTAACACAGACCATCCATTCATCCTTCCCCAAAAGTGGGCATTGTGTTGTCTGTATGCAAGCATGAATACTCGCAAGACAGATTTTCAGATGTAGTTGTTTTTAGTGGTCAAACTAATTAGCAATTGCTCTTATTTCCCTCGCTATTTCCCTTGCTATTTCCCTTTGCTGCATTGAGTGATTGGCTTAATAAGCTCGCTCCACATCAGCCTCCGCCAATCAAACTTGATGTAAAAGAAAATCCAGTCGTGATTGGCTTATATGCTTTCCAAGCTTAATTACGGCTGCATGCAGTTGATCTTCAATGTTATTGGCTTATTTTCTAGTGTTCGTCTGCTATGATTGGCCAGAGTAATTTCTTTATTCTGGTTGTATGACAAGTCTTTGATGACACTCAATAAACTAGTTTCGCATTCTGCGCAAACAAGAGAACAAAGTCGAGGTTCAGGATTTTGTTTTCCATTTTCCTTTGTTTAATTATTTTATTATTTCACTATACCTCTACTCAGTTGTTTTGTCCTCACACACTATTCAAAGCTGTTCTATTTTCGAGCCACTTTTGCATGTTCAGCAAAGAATCGTTCCTCCTATTTCTGACGGAAAATAACTTGCACTGACAAAAATTGAGTGCCTTTATGGACACCAGGACAATTCATGAATGATCTTTTGTTAATATAAGAATTCTCCACCGACAAAAATAGCCAGGAAAACGAAACTGACCTTGTCTGAAACTTATCATTGTAAGGGCCGCTTCCTCTTTTGCAATTCCTTGCTTGTACTGGTAAAGAGCCATTAACAAGTTCATCCCTCCATGTGCTAGAAACAGCTGCTTTAGCGACTTATCATGCCCGACAAGGATCCTGATAACCACAATTCCTAGCGCCTGCAGATCCTCGTCATCTTCATTTCCCCGGATGTATTCAATCACGTGGGCAAAGCATCCAAGCTTTATGATTTTCAAGCGTGTATCCAGCTAAAGAAAAAAGATGGCGGTCTTTCCTCTTTGGCAATTGCATAGATATAAATTATATGGGAAATATTTACATGCCGTAGCACTGCTGGAACGTCTGTTAATTTTATTTCTTTCTGATTTTTTCAAATGCAGCATCTATATAAAATAAAATAACTTCACAGAAACATACATCGCAAGCTATGCTAACAGGAGAAAATTCTAAGTGTACCATTATCGCTGGAAAACGTATCGGGGCATTTAGCATCCCATGAGGTCGTAGTGTGCAAATATTTCACGCGCTGAATGTTACGCAAAATTTTGTTTTGTTTAGAGTCTGAAACTTATTATTTTATCCCGTTCCCAGGGCAGTCAGAACGCTGTGTATCCCAGCCAACCTTGGCTCGCATTTTACTTAGACACAAATCTAACATAGAGATGTTGGCCAGTATCTAGGGGAGTCAGGATGGCTTAGTGGTTATCAACAGTGCCTTCCACCTCTGCGACCCGGGTTCAACTCTCGGCCCCGGGATCGTATGTGGCTTGAGTTTCAGTCGATCTCAACCTGACTCCGAGGGTATTTCTCCGGGTACTCCGGTTTTCCTCCCTCAGCAAAATCGACTCACAGCCTATTCCATCAGGCTGTGCTGCTGTGCTCCGAGGTCATCCATGGGTCGTGTTCAGGAGCCGAGCGCCTAGCCGGCAGCACAGCTCCTTCGGTCCGATCTCGTTGAGCCGCGCCCTTAGCAATTCAGTCTCCCACTGGCGATTAGCAGGTCACGTATTATTATTATTATTATTATTATTATTAGTAGTAGTAGTAGTAGTAATGACCATTTTCAGACATCTTTACAACTGCCTCAGCTGCTTCATTAAATGCGACATCTCTCGCTTAAAAAGTCGGTTCGTATCCGCAGTTCTCATATACGACGTTGCATTGTTAATCAAGCTGGGACTTTATAATATAAATTGCTTCCATAACTGCGAGGATCATAGCTTTACTTGATTTCATGTCTTCGGTTCAGTATATGATTCATTTCATATATCATTTCGTTCATTGATTCCTTCCTCACGGGAAAATTAGAACCCACAAATGAGCAGCTTCCACCGTCAGTGGCTTCATAGCTCAGTTGGTTAGAGCGTCGCACCGGTATCGCGAGGTCATGGGCTCAAACCCCGTTGAAGTCCTGAGTTTTTCAGGCTTCTCTTCGCAATTACTAAAAATTGAGTCCATAACTGCGAGGATCATAGCTTTACTTGAAAACACAACAGTATAGAGCGTATTCACTCACGTGACTAGAATGGATCCTAATTTAATGAAAGAAAAGAAGCTATTTGCACAAAAATAGAGTGGATTGTTTTCAGGCTTTTCAAGTTGCTTCCCAAACTGTGATGATCGCTTTCGTATATAAAAAAAAAACAAACAAAATAGTACATTTCTTATATTTACCGCGCCATTGATCACAGCTTCTCGAATCACCATCAAACTTGTCTTCCCCAGCGCACGTGATACCGGAGGCCCCAGGGAGTCCAGTAAGTAACCTCCACAGTGTTGAATGACGTGTCGAACACAAGTAACCCCAAGATACTTTGATTTATTCATACCATTGCAACCTGGCGTCGGAGAGTTCAGAGACCGCTGACTTAGAGTGCTGCTTCTGGACCTTAATTTAGGAGATGAATGAGAGGACGCTTTTGACGCCCATGCTTCTCTCGCTGAGGGATGATTGAGGGAGGGTGGAACAGAGGGTGCATATTTACTGTGTTGGAGATACCGTATGATTTTCAGGGCATTAGCCTAACAAGAAATCAAAACATTAACGTAGGAAAATGTCACTCGCGGTTAGTGATTGTTGTTAAAAGGAAACAAAAGTCATTTCCTCAGCTAAAAAAACAAAGCCCCGAAAAAAAATAACGGAAGCCACAAGAAGAGCGGAAATGATTTGTTCGTAATTACCTGGATGTCATAAATACCGCACATTATCCATGGCGCCAAACAATAAATAACTTTAGAATCTAAAAGGCTTTGTTTCACGTAATGAATTGTATCGCGCGAGTCTTGGGAACTGGTAGATTGGGCAAATTGCGTTGATGCGCCATTTAATGAAGAGGACTGGGATGGTTTTGATGAAGTCGAAGTATCCATACTCGCAAGAGAGACACTACGTGACAATGGCCTGAAATATGAATAAAACAGAAAGAACAATTTCTTGTTAGTCTTTCCGGCTGAAAAGCTTTATCGAAACACTCTTGAGGAAATATATTTTAAAGCCCTCAGTCCTAAAACCGCTGTAAGTTTTTTTTATCGATCCAATTTCCGGTAGCGGCGGTGCTCCATACAACAATAGAACGAACAAAAATAACGATGGATTTAGCACAGAAAACAATAGGAAGTACGACACTATAGAGCCAATGAAATATGAATGTTCAACAAGGGGTACGACCCTACCCCTCCAATGAGGCACTTCAATAATTGTCTGTCCAGTATAAACTGATTATATAGATCCACAAATGCCATTAATATTTTACTTTGGATGTGGAGGTCGGTTGTTTAACGTTAAAGCTTCGTTTTAGCTCTGTTGTTGTGTTGTTTTACTTTCTCACGCGTAGGCTAAGAATGGGTACCAACGTTCCATCGGTAGATATAACCATGAGGGGTACAAACATTTCCATCAGGAAAGAGAAGGGAAGGGGAAAGTAACACTTTCATTTGTCCTTGGGGTGGAGGTGAAGGATGGGCTTTGTTTATGCTAGTGCCAATCAAAAAGAACAAAACCACACACCCGCTTGCTACAAAAAGTATTACAGTTACACCAACCTTTTTCGTAGATTTTTGCTGCTGTTTGTTCTTTTATTCTCCTTAGAGGAATTGTTCATTGTAGTAGCTGACTTGTGGAAGGATATATGTCGTTTTTTCCTGCTAGGACGCGAATTCACCAGCACTCTGATGTCCTCTAAGCACGGGTCAAACTCGGGAGCCGTAGTTTCAGCAAAAATGCATAGCAATTCTAGAGCTGCCTTTACAAATTCAACTTCGTTGGGTTCAAATCCAAAATCGGTGTATTTTGTGCCGGACTCTTTACTTTTTTTAATCGTATTCCTAAAAATTAGGTGTGTCCTTGCGTTTTTTGTTGTTGTGATTATTTCTTTGGGCGGAAGAATTGTTGGGTCAATTTTATGGAAGGAAGGGGGGTTCGCTTTCAGAAGTTTGTTGCTGAGGAATTCCAACTCGGGAAGAAATTTAAGACCACCGTGCTGAATAACGAGAGCGGCGTTGTCCAACTTCCTGAATGAAGAAAAAAGAATGCAGATAAAAATACATGATTAAAAGTCAATAGCCATCTCTTTGCTTGAAGAATAGGCAAGCAATTTGCAACAACTAGAAACTGGCCGCTCACATCTCCTACTACAGACAGTTGTGTCACACGGATTTTGCTATTTTTTAGCTAATACTGGAGACGAGAAACCTTTTTTCAAGAATGACGTCGACGTTGGTCATAGGGTATCGTAGCCTTAAGACCAAACAACCTTGTTTCCAGGGTCTCTCCTCTTCCCTTCCTGTGAAGGGAAGACAACAGACCCTGGGAACGAGGTTGAAAACCTAGACGAACTTTTGAAAACTATTTTTTAACTCGGGCTAAGTGCACCGAGGAGAAAACAACGCATCATTTTTTTTCATCAAAATTATCGCAATATTGAGATAAATTAAAGAGAGGCGAACAAGAAATCGAAAAACCCGCCTGGTAAGCCTTGCGCAGTGGAGAGCCAGCTGCAGACTGAACCTTCACAATCCCAGTCACATTGCTTTCACCTTTTTCTCTTTCGTTGATTTGCAGCACAGGTAGGAAGAGATGAAAAGCAATTTTTTGTTGGAGGAGTTGTTTACATTTTGTTGCATTAACACATTAATTAATAATTAATTAACTTAACATAAACCGCCACCAAAGTTGTTCAAACTAAATATGACCAACCAAATGTCGACTTTTTAGGCACCGTTTCAAAAATATTATTTGGAATATGACGCACAAAATCTTTCGTTAATAATTAATTATGGAATTTAGTGCTGACTTCTTGAGTGATCGATAAACACTGAATTGACCCATATGAGGTTCCTACTAATCCTGCACATACCTCAATTCATCAGGAATGTCTCCACTTTTGTCTTCCATTTTTTCATTCATCAATATGAGATTTGATATAACAATCAACGTGTTCGTAAGAACTTGTAGACTACTCAAATATTTCTCCTTTGCAAAAAAATTGTTCGGTTGCTTGAGTCTGGTTAACCTTAAGCTTGGCTCCGCTAAATGGTGTGGTTGTGAGAACTGTCTCTCTGAACCACTTGTACAAAGGGCATCACTTTCAAATGTAATGACCAATAAGGAGGTCACTTCAGAGAGGGTCCTTTGAAGATTTGAGCTGATATTTCTGTCTAATAAAGTTTCACTGCTGGAGGATCCAAACAGGTGACTCTTAGAAGGTGCGTGTGCATTGTCTTCAGTGGAAGAGAATGTCCTTGAACTATTGGAGGGGGAAAACGTTTGTTCTTGCAACTCTGTCTTTAAATTAACTGCTTGGCTAAAGGCAGACAAAGCCGTCGTTCTATCTGGGTTGGCGGTTATTCTTCTCAAAGCAGTGCTTGCGTGTTCCCGAAGTTTTCTGTCGAAAAATACTGAGATAAATCTCTGCGGTGAAAGAAGGGCAGTGATCCACGCATTTATCTGGACAATTAAATTTACCACTGAATTGTCTCTGCTCCCATCTCAGTGACTTCATAGCTCAGTTGGTAGAACATTGCACTGGCATCACAGAATCTCGTAGGAGCCGCCGGAAACTTTAAGGTGATAAGTGCGCGGATCATTTCTCCCTTTCACATATGCATTTATGTGATTCATCAATCCTTTCACGTAAACACATGAGCTCAACAAAATGGCCTACTAGGGCACTGCATCGCATCGCAAATGTCATGGGATTAAAATTAATCCCTTTGGAGCCCCCTGAACTTTTTAGGTGTCCATAAGAGAAAATTGCTCACGTTGTCCAGAGGATCACTTTTCCCTTTGAACTATAACCTGCACTTCAACCAAAAACATTTATTTCATTCAATAAATCTTGCATCGTTTAAGTATAATTACATTTATCATCTACATCGAACGCGGTTAACATTCGCCTCATCCTTGACTGCAATAACGATAATGCACCCATCGGGAAATTTCAGTCCTAGCGGTATAGGCCACTTTCGAAAATACCATAATACTCTTTGTTTGTCTCTCCAAATTTTGCATAAGCATTGTTTTCGTTTTCTCTTGGGACCATTGTAAGTCCCAAAAGAAACTAGAATCAATGCTTAAGCTAAATTTTGGGGACAAACAAAGAGTATCATGGTATTTTCGAAAGTGGCCCATGGAGTGTAGCATGCGAGCAGGTTCTCATTGGCCCTCTGGGAACAAGTGGCGAAGCCGCGAGAAACGAACGGGCGACCAACGCGAGCTCGCGAGAGGCCTTACAAGAAGCGACGACCGACAAGGAAGGTATTGTTTTTCGAATCCGGCCCCTCCACAGGTGTCAAAAATTTGACAACTCGCTAATTCGCTGTCAAATTATTAGCCGATAGAAATTGAGCATCAATGAACAACAATGAGTGCAAATTGCACGGGGAAGCTTTTAGTGGGAATACATCTACATAACAACAGGACCTGTCATTTCTCACCAATCAGAACGCTGCGTTCGTGGACGAACGCGCTGTATTCGGTAAACAATGCCATCCTTGCAGGCTCTCATTTTTTTCGCGCGAGGTTCCTCGCGGACTCACTTTGAACTCCGTTTCTCGTGGCTTCGCCACTCGTTCCGCAGCCAATGAGAGCTTGCTCGCAGGCTAGACAATTGTTACCTAAACTTAGTTTAATGACAGTTTAATGACCTACAATCATAGACTAAAGTAGTTGGTAAGGCTATGTAAATGAACCGCATCAGAGCTGTACTTCAACCCGCTTCTAAAGCGCAAAAGAAATAGTTTCACCTTTTCTTATATAACCCCCTCTCCCCTATTCAATGTTGGAAGGTAACAAAACAATTTCCCACTAAAACCATTCAGTTTTGCACAACATTGAATAGGGGGGGGGGGGGGGAAGGGAGGGGAGAGAAGCAATGAAGACGTCAAAAGCCCTACCTTCCCAAGGGTTTTGTCCATGATTGTAGGTTCGATTCTTGCAAAGGAGCACTCGGCTTTTATCCGACTATCTTCGAGTCGCCATAATTCTCTTGTTTCAATTTTATATTCAATTGACTATTCGTTGAGAGACTCCGAGTGCAGACTGGTTGTTCCAAAGCCGCGCACTAATTATCTGAAAAATAGTTTGTTATAGTGGCGCGACGCTATGCAATAGCCTGCATGTCGAATTGCGACAAGTAAGTACTCTGAGTGCATTTCGTTCAGGCTGCAGCGGCTTCTTTTAGCTATAATTAGTATTTTAATACACACGGCACTCCTGGAAAGCAGGTTAAATAATTTCTACTCTATTACTTTTTAAATTATAAATTGTGACTTGTAGATTAGGATTAACATATATGTACTTGGATTTAACTTTTAAATTATACTAGAGTGTAGATTGCTAGATAGTGTATATATTTATGTTTTATAAATCCTGAGGAGTTTCCCGAGTATAAATAAAGATTGACTTGACTTGACTTTCGGTTTAGAACGGCGAGAATTAGCGAAAGATTTCCAATGAGAACGGAAAAAGTTCTCAAGTAGGAGAAAACCAGAGCCCGCGCTTCATTTTTTTTACGTAGTTTCGAGATCTCGGTGAAAAAAAGTACACTGCATGTCTGCCAGAACAGTTCCCAGAGAATGAGAGAATGCGCCCTTGGACACTTGCTCGAGATAATTATTATTCTCATAATCTAAGAAGAATAACTTTTGTTTCGTCTTGCACTATTTTGAAGGGATCCCGATTGCCCCTGACACTTCCGCAAGATCCTTCAGAGATGATTAGTAAATATCGTGCAACAGGGAAGTGTGGACACATATTGAACGAGCTCCTGAGCGTTCTTAAGGTGATCCGTGGGAAACAAATTGTAATTACAATTACAAGTTCTAATTATTAAGAATCAGTGGAGCCCGATCGCAAATTCCCTGCACCCGTGCTGCTAGTTGCGTTCCGACGAAGGAGGACGCATCCTAATCGTGTCGTTTTACGAGTGTCCCTAATATGTTTCACGGATATCGGTCGTGATGCCATGCGATTTCAGGATTTGGGCGCATCTTGGACTGACTGGCTGGCCGACGGGCACATCCGCTCGGTCTGATGTGATTGTGAATCTGTCATGCCTCGACATCGATCGGGTTCGTATCGCAATGCCCGCATGCCCAAATGAAAGCGGTAAAAATTCCCTATATTTCTACGTGCTTTGTTGTGGGTGTAGGTTGCTCGGTCGTTTCCTTCGCTGTTTTTTCAAAGGTTATTGATGCTGTGTTGAGTTATTTAAAGTGTCACTTGCAAATATGACTACTTGTAATTTTTCCATTCAGCTGCTTTTCACAGGAGGTTCAAGTCCTCCCTGCGAACTGTCTGAGAACGCTCCAGACGTCCACTTTCCCTGAATATTTCTGGGCAATGAGTACAATAAAAATATTATTTTACTAGACATCGAACGCATTTCACTAATCCATGAGTACTACTAGTTAATAATTTCATCTGTTCATCTGAAGCAACCGGCGATCGTTTAAAGAGGGCTCTGCTTTCTTTAAACAAAAATGATTTTCTTACCGACATTGCGAGCAAGTGACGGCCCATAACACATGCTCTATGGCATTGTGGGATACCAGCGCCGCGAGACCCGGTTTGTGATAGGCCAAGGTTGCTATGAAACGGGCAGACTGCTGTTGCTGAAGACTAAAAAGTGAACGAGCAAACAAATTAGCCTTCATTCACTGCAAAATTTTGAGGAATCTTGAAAGTTTGTAGCAAGTAACCCTAACCCTAACAAAGTACCTGTGGTGACACAGAGAAGAATACAATGTAACTGAACGGTATTGCGAGCTGGAGACTTACCAAGGACTGTACTGCAACAAATCCACGATACTTTTTATGGCATCGTCATGCTTGGAAAGAAACTCCTCGACCATATGGGAGTCATGAGAAATCAAATTCGTCAGCAGATGGGTGATAAGACCCTGAAAAATATCGATGAACAAAACTTTACTGGTAACTTACTGAAAGATTTTGATTTGTACTTCGTTTATATCTCTATTGCGGCCCTGACAGGAAGGGGGGGGGTCCCCCTATCGCTTGTGTGAATTTTAAAATCACTCCTGTCGGGGTTTAATCGGCTCATTCTTGGCCTTGACGTCACTGTCGGAATTTTGCTGGGAAAGGATGTCTTTTGTCGGAATTTTATTTTATGTGCTGTCGCTACTTTTTTTGGGCCATGTCGCTTGTCGGAATTTACTCTGTCAGGGCCCCACTATTAGCTTTATTTTCGCTTGAGTGGCATACCTAACACTAATGCCTTTAACTACCAAAATTCTCCATATTTCATGCAATTCAGAGTTTTGTTATAGCTTTCATTTGTCGCAACTAAAATGTTAACGAATCTCCGTTTAGTGCTTCATAGTTTTTGTCTTTGTTTCCACTTGTCCATATTAATGCGTTTACAAAAATTTCCTACGCTCTGACGTCACCGTCGTTTTTCTAAATAATGTCTCCGTTTTCCCCTATCCACAGCACAACTTAAGACAGTGCGCTTTTAACTGTTTCTGTTTTACTTCGCATTTTCAGGCGATTGAAGTGTGAACGATTGGCGAAAACGCATTCCTGTGGCAAGGACCCGTGATAAATGCCTGCTGTAGTTAAGGGCAGTGGCGGATTCAGACCATGAGCTAAGGGAAAGGGGGATGGGGACACGCTCCAAAGAAATATATTCTCTTTCGCGGTTTTTGGTGTTGTTCTCTGCAAAAAGTGCGAGA
>NC_090871.1:8770781-8778281 GCF_036669935.1 Montipora foliosa
AGTGACTTTTTCTTGACTTTCGTCTTGTTTCTGTTTTTTTGGCATTTTCTTTCGGAGACCTGGTTTGGGCAAGGACAACGACGACGGCTACGAGAACGTTGTCTAAAAATATTATTTCCCGTTAATGCAATAATTTAGCAATTACTCCAAGTCGTTCGGCATGGAAAGCGTGTATCAACATTCCAGGAATAAAATTGGTATAACGGAGTGATTAGATCAAAATTTGTTGTTGCTCCGGGTCCTACACATAACATCAAATTTGGTGATTTCTCCTTGTTGTCAGGACTAGAACAGCAAATAAATGTACCAAAATGTAGAGAAACGCACGTGCGGGGCGTGGGAAGCCATTGTTTTTGTTCTTTACTGCGCCTTTCAATAACCTGCGGACTCTTAGGGCGCGTTCGATTTATCCTATTCTGGAATAAGAATTATACGTGGAGTGATGATTAAAACGGTATGTTTGACGCGTTTCGAAGCAGCAAGGATAACAAAAATATGTTTAAAGTAGCATTTTAGCAGCTATTTGACAATTTTAATGTGAATCTCCCTAACAACGAAGGATTTCTATATAACTTATACTCCATGTATTCCTATTCCGGAATACGGTCAATCGAACGTACCCTAAATTCAAAGGTCAACCGACAAATGCGTTTTTCGCTATCGTCAATCAAATGTTCGGCGGCTCCTCCCAGCTTCCGACTATGTTGACTGAACTGGGCTCAACGATGTGATTTGATTACTGCGCGCTCGGAAGCTAGGAGGAGCCGCCGAACATGCATTTGATTGACGGTAGCGAAAAACGCATTTGTCGGTTGACGTTTGAATTAAAGAGTCCACATGTCCTATTGTTTGGTGGCGTTTTCGTAGACATCGACGAGTGTCCTTGCGTAAGCTCCCTTGTTTCACCACCTGACCCCTAGTGGGGAAACGAACAAGCGCTTGCAGGGTTCTTGCATTACGATTTCAATAAAAAAAATTGCTCGTCTTCCTTGAGAGGAGACAAACGTAGGTCTGATTTTTTTTCATTTCAAATTACTTTCCCAGGAAGCTTACTAACCTTACAAAGCGACTAGCACTGAGAGGCCTCTTTTGTGGAAAGCTGCATGATAACACATCTTAGTTTCCTTCTTAATTAAGTACTGTGCCACCGGCAAGAATTTAATAATGACACTACTTCGGCGAACAATAAGTAAAAGCTTTTGTAAAGCAGCGTGAAAACAAATTTAGCAAAAAAAACGCAGATCACCTTATTTTTTATATGCATTCAAAATCAATAACTTACACATACCTTCAGTTTGTTATTGTCCGTGTCAAGTAACTTTAATACCTTGGGAACGACAAAGGTAAACGTTTAATTAAGCGGATATTCTTTATTCATACCAAAAAATTAACACACTACTCCAGTGATGAATTACAATAATTTGAACAAAACTTTTAAAATGTTTGTTTCAGAAGCAATTATGCCTTTCTAGTTTCGCCTCATGTGCATTTCACGTGTCCAAACTGTCTGCGATCAAGCCGAATTTTGTAGGACTAAGTATTTCCTCATTTTGCTGTTTCCAGAGCACTGAATGAATTTCTTTAAATTATTGAAGTTTCAAGGTTATATTTTTTAAGCGCAAGGGCTCTACTGATTGAGGAGTCTATAAATTACATCATTTAAATCATGCGGTAGTTGGCTTTTGATGCAGCGAGAAATGAAAATGGGAAAGGTAAGCCAACAACATGCACAGCCTGGCCGCAGGTGACGTAGTGAGCTCTTCCACTTTCTCGCGTTTGTGACGATGTCAGTATATTTGCCCGCTTCCTAAATATCCAGTTAAATGATGTTCAGGCTGTCCAAGAGGTAGAATTGAAAGTCAAATTTAATCCCGCTTACAATACCGATGATGAATTGTGCATCTCTTTGTTTCCCGGTCAATCGAGCCTCAAGTAGTTGAGTCATTGTGTTGCGGCAATAAACACAGTGTGCGCATTGAAAATCATCGAAATAAGGTATATCACGCTGTGAGCCGCGGGTAAAAGGGGGGTTGGCGTTCAAAACACTAATTACGTAATTCAGCTAATGTACAGGCAGACACGACAGGCCTTATAACGTTATCCTTAATCCATGATATTCATCACCCTGCGAGCAGAGCCTCCTTTTGAAAATCGAGCAAGCAAAAGAAAGACTCTGCTAGCAGGGTGGATATTCATACGACTACTATCCTAACGCAATCTAATCTACAGTTTAGGGTCTTGAGTTTTTGGAAAGATTAATTAATCCAACACTTTTCGAAGAAAAATTTCTTTTGATGATATGCATCTAACAATTTGCAGTTTTGGCACTTGTCTCTGTTGACCTTGCCATTTTATTAGGGCGAGATGCTGGACTGATAGACTGGCAGCCTTAACAAGGCTTTCGAGGACGGTTGCACCGTTTGTTTTGTGTTTCCGCGTCATGTAATAAAATTAAAAGGAAAACAAATTGACCTTTACCTTCTTTATGATTTAATAGCCAGACTAATGCTAAAGTGGTTATTCTCTAATTGTACAAACTGAGAGGTCATCGTGGGTTGCCTTGGTTAAATTAATGGAGGTTAAAATTACAGTAATTGAAAAGAGAAAAAATATTTCGGTACTTCGACAAAGGGCCCATTGTCATGGTAGCTCCATAATAACGACTGAATAACCAGTTGTCAAATGAACATCAACTCAATCAAAAGTTATTGAGTATTGAGCTGATTGAGTTTGCAATTTATGATCGCAGGTAACTGGATCCTTCGCTTGCTTCGAGCGAACCATTCCGCGGGGCATCAAATTAGAGAGGAACAAGAAATTGGACTTTCCAAGCTAAGGCAATAAACTATACTAACAATAGAGAACATCATTTTGTAATCTGACTTGAAAAACATCAGTTTCGAGAGCAGGAATCAACGGCTCAAGAGATTCCCATTCAGTTAAAAAAACTACGATTTTCATTATCACACAGAAAAGTAAACTAAACTTTGAGTTTATGTTGACAATTACGGCGATCAACCTTTACTTAAGTTAAGTGACCCACACAATTAAGTATTACACTCTTACCTCTATCGTTTCACTCCATGATAAAAGTTTATTCCTGTGAAAACATTTGGCGGTAGTTCTGAGTTCACTTAAGGAATCTTTCATTGATCCTTCATCGAATCCACGAAGAAGATCCATAAGTTCGCTAAATTCAAGATCTTTGTTAGTTTCGGCTTTGCCGTCCTTGGAAGACAATTCTGACATTGAGTCTCTCTCTTCGCAAGTACAAAGGCAGTTTCTCTCGAGGACTTCAGATTTCTTTTTCGGAAGCACGACTTTAATTGTCACAATTTTTTCTTTCTGGAGCTTCTCGCCGAGAGGACTTTGTCGTTTTGTTGGAGACCTCGGGGCTTTTACTTCAACTGGTTGTTCATCCTTCCGTTTGAGAATACGCGTTTTTGTCTCTACTTTAAGTCGTGGAATTCGAGAGCTGATCGCGTCAAACTCGTCAGGAGAAGAAAATCTTGCGCCTACAACTTCTAAGTGTTTAAATTCCCATTGAGAAACGGTACAAGCCATTTTTGAGGAAACTAATGCCACAGCATTATTTCTTAGCAACTACAAACCGCGCAAAACACAAAGTGGAGTTAAGTCTCCGACCTTCTCAACTCATCACGTCTCGTATTTCCTCTTTATCTCAGCTATCGATATCTCACAAACATTGGATGCAAAATAAGCGTGTAAATAAAGGATGTAAATATTGCTCAATTCTGCGATGAAGCTGAAATCCGCGTTC
The DNA here is from genome assembly GCF_036669935.1 of Montipora foliosa. Classification (NCBI taxonomy): domain Eukaryota; kingdom Metazoa; phylum Cnidaria; class Anthozoa; order Scleractinia; family Acroporidae; genus Montipora; species Montipora foliosa. The sequence continues at coordinate 8,774,563 of NC_090871.1, forward strand.
ACTTGAATCACAATAGGGTTAGAAGTTGCAAAATCACTCGCGCGAGTAATTAGTCGCTAATCGACCACGCAGTTGTCAAGTTCGACTTCGTAATGCCACGCTGTCAACGAAAATTACGTCTCCTTATGATGTCACGGAAGGAGCAAATTAAAATTGACCTAAATAACGCAGGGAAGGCACGTCATGTAGTGAAATTTTGTTCCGTCCGTCAAGCTTGAAGTAACCTGCAAGATGAGAGTCTCTTTTTGGCTTTTTTTTTTTTTTAAGCGTTCTCTCTTGCGACCTGCTGATAACCTATTGAAGTTAATTCTTTCTAGTTGTGAATGGAATCACGAGCCCGAAAGTATACTGCCCAAGTTCTGTATTTTAGTCGACGGAGAAAAAAAGACTAATCCATTACTAAAATAATTTCTTTCTCTCACACGTACATGTAATAATCATTTATGATTCGTTCTTTTACAAATATTATTCGCTTCCTTTGCCCTCATCGCGCGCGAGGGAGGGCCGCACTGGGAAATGTTGGCCCGATGTCGTGGTCAATATTCCCCAGTAGGGTCCAGAGCAAGTTTTCTATCATTTGGCATGGTTTCTTTGAGCGATTGGACACTTGTCCGTTTGCTGAATGTTCGTAATCTTCGACTTGAATCAGCGAACTTTGAACGGTAACCTTTTTACACGTAAAAGTAAATTCCGCTTGCTATTATCGTACTTTTGTGATGAAAAATAAATAAATTCCGCTTTTTGAAGACTTTTTGTGTTATCCGGCTCAACTTGAATTTCCCGGGAGAGAGAAAAAACGTTTCCATGGTAATGGTTAGTGCTGTAAGATCGCTACCAAAAACCAGGCAAGCAGAGTGCTCCATTTAGCCTGAGAATTGCTTGCCATATAATAATTCATGATATTTTCTATGTTATCGTCTTCAAGTTCGAAGTTCGCCCTTTCTGTCACTGTACATTTCTATTACACCGTTGGTGGAAATACTTTGACGAGGAAGGAGAAGATTAGCAGGCTACTGGCCGTTTACTGCCTACACTATGTCTAGTTCAGTTTTTCCCATTTGCTGAGTGTATAGTCAGCTGGTTTTTATCTGTTTGTACTCCCGCAATTCGAGCGTTTCGAGCAAGCATCAACATCGGAAACGGAAGCGATTTTATAGTCTTCAGAGCATCAGTTAGTAAGGAACAAAACATTGCCAAAAGTCAAAGACCGTTGCATAACTGAGGGAGAAAATATCGTAAAAATCAAATTTCGATCATCCTCAAGAATTAACTGTATCCCGCAGCCTTGTTTATGTGGACCCTGGACATTGGCACTAGCTTGTTTCAGGGGCACCCAACGTCAATTTTCGGAACATTTCTTGTAAACTTTCTGGCTTGCCTGCCTGTCCTAGGATTTCTGAACATCTAAAACATGGTATAATTCCCTATTTTTAACGGATTTTTACCCTAAAAAGGTCACCTAGAATGTTCGGGAGCCTTTTTTCTGGCTGAAATTTTCGAAAACCGTTTTGATCCCTATAATTTTCGGATCACTAGACTTTCAGCTAGGGAATCCGAACAGATGAAAATTTTTGGGGGATAAAAATATGCCTATATCTACCGTTTAAATACTAAAATACGTTTAATAATGCTATGTTTAAGTAGTTTTGAACTATATTCTCGTTGGGTACCTCTGTTGTTTGACTTGTTTTGTTTTTGAAAAATTTTCGCGGGAGTTCTTTAAAATCGTTTTGATTGGTCCACGTGGAAACGTACATCCGAGTAACGCATAGACGTCATACGCATTTATCACCTTGCAGTAATAAAATGGCTGCGAGATTTGGAACGGTAGTTTTGCTATTGGTAGTGCTTGTAGTCGCCTGTATTTTTGCCAATAAGGTAGATGAGGAAGAAACGTGTAGGCGATATGGTAATGGACAAGTCTACCCAGAAAAAACAACGATTTCTGAACATGCAGTTCATTGGAGCAAAGCTCAGAGTAAGTATAACTGTAAATTCAGGCGGAACAAAGACACGTGTTATTCTTTTTTTAAGCCAGAGAAACATCTTGAAAAGAGGCAATAATACGGTACAATTTTCTTGACATATTGGCTTGCAGCAAAGTATCAGGTAAAATATATTTATCCTGATGTTATTTCGATTCGAATGATTTATTTTCGACAAATCTAACATTTTACAACAAATTAGCCTTGCGTGATAAATAATTTCCTCAGCGTAATTGTGTGGTCTTTTGATATTGCTGAATTTACACGCGCGCAGTTGCTTTTAAAGAAGGAAGTTGCACATAAAAGATTTCAAAGTCTATTTTAGGTTGTTTATTCCACGAAGTACTTATAATCAAAGCTCTCCGCCGGGAATTGATGTTCGCTTTAATGCGTTAATCACTGAATCGGAACAGATGAAATATACCATTGCGGTCTTTGTTGGTGAGACGTGCAATATTCAGTTCTAAAATAGGCCAGACTGATTTAGTTTTATAGTGCAGTCAACTCGCGATTGATAAATAGATGGAATGGCTTGGCTGAAGAAAAGACTCCCTAAACGCTCGGAAATTAGGTTCCCAAATATCGCCTTTATGCACATCTGTTCGTACGTGAGTTGCGTTACTTTTAACCTCACGCAATACTGTACATGCCTACATTTCGGTAGTGACGATTGCCAGAAGAGAAAGATTAGCCTTAAAAAAATATAGCTTTCGACTGGAGACCATAGAAAACGCAATCTGGAAATGCTTTATATAACATGAAGGCAAAAAATCCAAACCGACACATTTTGAGAGGAAAATGTATCCCACATGTTTTCTCTGCGGATAAGAAGAGATAGGCAATTGCTGGAGATATATCTGCAATGGCAGGCTGCTCTGTATATACAGGCATGGATAAAGGAAGATATCAGTGTGTGGTTGAAGGTTAACATATGTCCTTTTATAAGAAATGAAGTAAAGTAAGTAGCAAATAAACTTTCCCATTATTTCTAACCAGCTGGGAATACAATATCAACGCTTTGTAGGGATGTTGATTTCGATCATACTGCCTCCTTTTTATAATCAACGTACCTTTGTAATTTCATGAAAATTCTGAGGCTTTTGACAAAGATAGGGAGGCCAGGATGATTTTTGCATTTGCCAGTAAAATTATCTCTCATTTAATTCTGAACAGTCTCTAAGCCTGCACCACATTGGGAAGGAACAGCAGTTGTAAATGGAGAGTTTAAAGAACTAAAATTAGAAGATTTTAAGGGTGAGTTGTCAAAACTGAAAGACATTGGATTAAGTCACTTGCAATCTGTGGAAGTTAATCTCAGATCAACAAAATTTTGGCAGTGGATAATTTTCCTGAAGCAATAATCAAGCAATTTGCAGCTTCTCCTTCTAAAATAGATGATACTTAATTTTTTGGAAGAAATAAGTATCCTCTTATCTCTTTTTTCTTCCAGTCACATGACCCCTTTAATCCAGGTGGTTATGTTTCTGAGCACTCCCCTCCCACACCAGGGTCTTTGTTTCTCTTCCACTGCCCCCACCCCACCTGGCCAACAAAGAGTTCCAAAGCAGAGGCAGCCTTCACCCTTTTTATGCCTTTGAAGACAGGGTGGGGTTTGATTTATTATTTATTTATTTATTTATTTATTTATTTATTTATTAAGTTCTTAAGTGGGCAAAACATGTGGTAAATATAATTCCAGAACTTTTGTCCGGAAAGAAAAGAGATATGGTGTCT
>NC_090871.1:8790781-8793281 GCF_036669935.1 Montipora foliosa
CGGTTTTCAGTAGCGAGGACCATACGTCGCTAAAAGCCATTTCGTTATTTTAGCTCAGAGGAATCTGATGCAGCTTTGATAAAATCAGCACGTGGAAACAGTGTGATTAATGCTGATTCAAGGTAAATTAACACATCTTTTTGTATATGAATAATGATTTACATACTGCAGGGCCTTGCACGGTGAGGCTCTGTCAGCAAGTGCAATGAAACAGATAGTGCTATTGTTCAAGAACCCTCCTCTTCGCATTTTTTCAGCCCTCACGATCGTGAGTGTCGCCCGCCAGGTTTTCGCCTGGGTTTGGGTGCAGCCTGAATCCAGGCATAGTTGGTGACTCTAAACCCAGAGGGGCTCCGTCAAGACTGGGTCAAGTGGATGGCCCAGTCCATGGGGTATCTGCTGGTGGCTTGCTGGGGGCCGGCTGTCAAAAGCAGGGGGGAGGGTAGGGTGTCTTTTACGTACACCTTCACTTAGTTAGACTTGGCCATTTCAGTGCTAAATAATTTTGTAATTGGCTGTGTTTGTTAAGTTCTTTAAGCTTGCTTGAATGTTCTGTGTTGACATGCCACCCTGCTGGAGAAGTACCTGTCACGTGCTTGCATGGGGGGTATTCTCCTAGCCAGGGGGGTGGTTAGATCTCTCCTGGCCACTGGGACTGTCTTAGAGTCAACTGCAAGCATGTTTTTGGGAATACGGTCAGATATACATACTACATTCTATACTGTGACAGTTTCCTTTTGAGCATTTCTGCTCATACTCTTTGGCATTTATTTTTCTTTTCTAGCTCTGACAAAACAGACGCTGATTTAAAAGCATCAGTGTTTTGGACTCAAAACCCACCGAGGTAAATATTATCCAATTATATATATGATGGGTTAACACGTTTGGTCGCAAACTACGTCATACCTGGGCTTGCAATAGTCACCCCACGCATGGTGATTGCAATATCCGCAGCACTAATTTATAAAATGGCCGTCGCGTGATTTCTAAAACAAAATTTTTGACAATACAGTTGCTTTTATATTTTACATTTTATACTCAAAGCAATTCTTCTCCTCAGGCTACGTGAATATTGTGGAATCATCCCATCGACTTCGTCTTTTCCACAATATGCACATAGCCTTAGGCGAATAATTGTTGAATGTAAACAAATTCCCCTTTTTTTTTTGTTTTCAATAGAGACCAAAAAGTTGACATGAAAATCTTCGAAGGTCTTAAAGTTGAAAATGCCACGGAGCTTCCCTTTGATATCGACGGATTGCGTCACTTTAAACTTAAGAGTGACCCAGTAAAGATGATGAATTCCAGCAAAGATGGTAGGCCGTGGCAGACATGGTGCACTTCCAAAAGGAGTCAGCATCGAGGGGTGAGAAGACGCGCGCGGTGTGGCGGATCCTGGCGGTGTCCAAACCTGAAGTGTTTGTTTCTTAAAGAAAAAGGCTCGTGCAACGATGTCCAGTTTACTAAAGGCAAAAACAAGACGTGTTTTGTCTGCGAGGAAGAGGCAACCTTCGTTACATGTCCCGCTGTAAAGATCTGGGAGTTCAGTACTGACAAAACCGAAGTAGACATTTATCATTTTGGGTATCACACCTGCCGAGCAATTCCTAACAAACGAAACCTTCAAGTGGAAAGCAAACTCGAAGAAGATTTCCAAAAACACGCTTCTTTAAAACCATCAGAAGCTGCTGCCAACACTTTAGTCTGCGCTCTGAAGAAAACTGGCAGTACATGGGAAGAAATAGAATCCCTTGCGGAAAGTCTCTCCGATTCTAGACGAATTCAGAACACGAAAGCAAAAGCGAAAAAAAGCCTGGAGCAGAATGGACACTCATTCGATGCGCTTTGTGAATTCAAAAAATTCTGTGACGAGAAAGATCCATTCTACGTCTACGGATATTATGATGAACGACAAGATGGGAGTTTGACGTATGTGTTCAAGTGCTCTCGTTTCCAAGCAGACATGGCATTGAGCATGGATAGAAATGGCAACGGACTCTTGTACGAGCAATACTGCTACGCAGATGCCACCCATAAAAGATGCCCCGGATTCAAGACCTTAACGTTGTGGGTGTATCATCCGCTGCTTCGCAAACTGGTCAAGCTTGCAACTATGGAGTCCTCAAGAGAGGACACGGAAGCTTTCGTACAATTTTGGTCTTTGTTAAACGAGGTATGTCTTTGCATTGCTGTATTCTTAATACGAAATGTTCAGACAGACGTAGCTAAAGTACCTTTTTCAGTCAAAAATAGGCCATTTTCGTTGCCGTTTCATATGCGATTACTAGTAACAAGTAACAATATAAGATAAAGTGATTTCATTTACAAATCTTGTTTCTCGGGAACTTTTTGAACGTATGGTGATCGAGTAGTAACCCAAAGTTACGCCAGATGAAACTAACTTAAGTAACAAAGGAGTAAAATAATACACCTTCCATCAGCGAAGCATCCAAAGAAGTTATGAAGATAGTTGAAATGTAATTTTTCGCAGGTTCTACAA
>NC_090871.1:8800781-8805781 GCF_036669935.1 Montipora foliosa
GACGGGACCTGCGATTTATAGTCCTTATTCGCGAAGACTTGAAAGTCTAACCATTTGCGGATGTTATTACAAAGGCAGCACTTTCTCCTCAATTATTTTAAGACCCTGAGTGTTGCGGGTCCGGCCGGAGTCGAACTCACGATCCCCTGCATAACAAACTGATCCACCGGCGCGCGGTTGTTCTTTTCTTTTAGCGATCAAGTCTATTCGACACAGAAAAGATGTCTTCTTGTAAGGCTAAGGATGGGATTTACTGTTAAGCCAGCTTATAGCCCTGGCGGCTAAACGATGAAACGTACTGTTTGTCGTCCAGCAGCGTGGTTTTCATGATCGGCTACCACACAAAACGTTATCGAACTAGTGAGCTGCAGGAGTGTTTATGTAGAATATAGAATCCGGAACCTGGAACGCTTTTTTTTTCCCTTACTAATCCTAGCCTTTGAACAGAAGTTCCTTTGTCAGTTCTCGTTTATGTACTTGCAAAAACAAAAGAAACCGTACAAGAAAAACCAAAATTAATTAACAAGGAAATAAATAAAGAATGAGAAATAACTGTAAACTGCTTTATGCAACATGATTTAAAGCGATGCAAGTTTTAAGATGGTAAAAGTATAGACAGAAAGAAATGTCTATCGTGATTTGGTCAGATCATAGACATACTTTCAATTTCAATACTCTGATTTCAAAACTTGTCTGTAGACCTTTTTTTAACCGGTTGAATAGCGATCCAGAAAGACAATTTTTGTTATTAACAATTAAAGATCACCACTTCGAACGCTTGCCGACGACTCGACATTCCATTGCGTGAGAACCAGAACCTGGAGTGCGCAAAGATCCCAAGTCTTATTATGCAAATATATCCTTCAACGCGGAGAAAACAGTTTTCGAGGTGACTTGTACTGAATATTTATTACTTTTAATTCCGATAAACGCCAAAAACTGTAACTCAATCTTAACTCAAACTTAACTCACACTTAACTCAAACTCAACTCAAACTCAACTCAACTCGTAACTCGATGAATAGCCGATCCCGTCCGTCACGGTACTTGTCGAAGCTCGCTTGCGTGACGAAAAACAGGTGACCGGGACAACTACGTACACACTTTGCATAAATACTAGACGCGATACTCATGGATCACTTGGATTTGACCTTGATGGTGCAAAGTAAAAAATCGTTACACGATACGTTGGAGGATAAAGTTGGAATTAAGCAATAATGGTAAGTGTCCTAGCTATGATAAAATAAAGTTAATCTCGCTAATTTTCTTCGAAACATGGAAAATAGAAATCTTTCAGTAGAGGATACAAGTTCATTACAAACAACCACATTGTAATAATATAAACCCAGGTAAGCTAAATGAAATGGAGAGATGATTTTCTTTACTGCTCACGAAAGATTTCACTCATTTTACATTTGAGGGCGACTTAATTACGATGAAGAAGCCATTTATCGAAAATGTCTTCAAGGGACACCACAGTTTATTTGCTGAAAGAGATCCTATACGTGATTTGAAGACATGACATCGATTTGGGACGATTCCACGAGCCAAATTTATGCCAAATATCATGTATAAATCAGTCTGCTTATTTTTTTTTTAATGCTACCACGTTCTGAGGAAACTGTAATTTTCATATGCAGTTTTTTTTAGCCGATGAAACCTCCGAAATTTCTTGGGTTGTTTACGTAATGCACCTATCAATGTTAAGCCCCAGGGAGGGGGGATCGGGCTAACCACGGGAGTTTGATCGTGAGGTCTGTCCCCAGGGTAGGGATTTTGATCGTACAAAGGACATTTTACCACCTTCACTTGCCACCGGGTGGACATTTTTGACCAATTATTTTGTCCCGGGGGTGGGGAATTTGAATTGTTATGAAAATGTCAAAATCCCCACCCCATGCCCGACCCTTCCTCCCTGGGGCTTAACGTTGATAGTTGCATAACCCCAGTCACATTGACCCTAGATGAATTGAAATTCAGTGAATCGGTTTCCGTCACGCGATTATTAGTGTACGCCGAACTTTTAAACATTTTAACAAGACGAAAAACCAGCTGCGATAAAAATACGAAACTTCAAACTTTACTGATCGCCAGTCATTCTCGTTTCTCTTTACAAAGAACTTCGTGTCGAAGGATTTCACTTTAATTTAGTAACAGAGCAGAATAAGCTGTGTCAGCATGACTGAAGAGAATCTTTCGTGATCTGTTTTTATAGAATTTATGAAACTTCATAAATTGGACCGTGCAAGGAAAATGAACAAGAAATCATTTCAATCTCGTCTTGTGGGACATAACTTGAACTCACAGCTCAGAGGGTAGCTTTGGGGGGAGGAAACGTTGCGTGACGCCCCAATGACGACCCAGTAGACTCTGCAGCACAAATCGCACGGTAATATGTTGAATCCCGTTCCCGAATCCCTTTCCTGGATCCCGTTCTCGAATCCTGTTTCAGATTTTTTTCAGGCTTGAACTTGCTTGTCTAACTGTGATAATCTTTCTAACTTTCATTCCATGGTGCCTATTGGTTTGTGAAAGCGCAACCTAGCCCCACTACAAACACCCACTTTTCCGTAATAATTACGTTTTAAGGGGGGTCCTGACTCCTGAGGTGAGATGAGATGGAGAGGAAGTAGTGCCTATTCTGTTCCAAACAGTTCATGCCTTGGTGTCAGTGACCTTAATTTAAATCGGAGGGGAGAGGGAAGGGGAGGGGGAGGGGGAGGGGGCACAAAAAAACAGGCTTGCTTTTCTGTGCTGGTGCCTATATAAGAAAGGGCAACGGAGGGAAAAGGTTGAGAGAAGTGTTGCAGTCAGATCAGAACGGGTAGAGGGATCTCAAAGAGCGCTAGAGCCTGGTAGACACAGACAAATGATAACACGGAATTCGAAACGACAGGAAGTTGGTATTAAAACGTGTGGGACTGCACACAGCTTAGGTCCCCTACCTCCCCCTCCCGCCCATGCAAAAACGGGTTTGATATTCTAAATTACGTATTGACCATTTATTGTTCTTCTCTCAAAGGCCGCGGGATATGTCAAGCTTAACAATGGAGCGATGATGCCCCTTATTGGTTTGGGGTGTGTATTTTAAGTGTCTTTTAAAATTTTAAGTCGAGTCGTTCGAAGCTCCAGTCATTTTGTTTGCATTCGCATTCCCGCTATAGGCATGCTATGTTCGCAGTTAATCCTGGATTACTGCCAAGTGGACTTTGATCTCTAGTGGGACCACTTGAGTATCTCCGCATGCATAGAAGATACAGATGATATAGTTTGTTGCTGGTTGGCAAATCTGTTTTTATGGTGTTAATAACCCTATAGTTGTACTCTCGCACTCTCCCTTAAGCCGCCACGCAAATCCGGCACTTTTACGGTGCTAATAAAAGATTACCTGCAGTCCCTCCAATTTTACTCGAGCCCGCGTGATTTTTGAGTCAATTGCGTTTTATCGCGCAACCGAGAGAAACTGCCGTTTGTCGAGACTGTGTGACAAAGCACAACACATTTGACTCAGAGCGCGCGCCCTGTGTTGTTCCCAGACGTCTCTCTTGCGATGTAAATTTGCGCGCAAGGCTCCTCGCAGTTCGCGCTCGTTACCAGTCACTCCTCCTTCCCTTGATAGTGAACAAAATGCATAACGAAGCACCTAAGGAAGAGGCAGACACGCGCCTGTTGAGGATTGCCAGCAATCTGTGTTAATGTGATCCCTAGGTATGTGATTTAGCAATCATCATCATCAACTAGAGCGAGTTTCGATTGAGTGTCGTAAAACCAAAATCAAAGAAATTACTTTGACCAATCAAAAAGGAAAGAGACAATCCAGTAAACCAATCAAAACTTAAAGCAATTACACGTAGCCGACACAAAGCGCGGGAAACTGTGCACGCGCTAGCCACGATGGTTTTGGTTTCATTTCTGATTGGTTGAAAAAATGGCGCGCGAACTTTGAACCAATCACCGAGTGAAATAATGCAAACCCAAAGCAATTTACTAATTACTTTCTTTCAACACTCATTTGAAAACAGCTCTAGCATGCTGAATCTTAACTGCGGCAAGGCTGCTTTCAAACCAATCTTAAGAAGATTGGAACTTGAAATAGGTGTTACTCGAAGTACGGCACTTTCCAGGGTCTGCCAGTTTCACAACTTCTTTTTTGATTTTTACAAACTTCCACAGAACCTGGAAATCAAAGAAAGGAGAAGTAGGCAAAACAGTAAAGCTTGCCCTGCACCATGGATATAGACACATTGATTGCGCACATATCTATGTTAACGAAGCTGAAATCGGTGATGCACTAAATGAATTGTTTCAAGAAGGAAAGCTGAAGCGTGAAGACCTCTTCATCACTTCAAAACTTTGGTAATTTAAGGATTTTCATCGCCTTTACGGGGTTCCTGTCGTATGTTAGCTCTCACAGCACTGACAGGCATAGGGGTTTCAGGACCACTTCTCAAAGAAGAGTGCCATAGTTTCCGAGAAGGAGTTAACAATTAGAGTTGACGCACATCTGTCACAACCTTTTAACGCGCTTTGAACTCTGTGCTCTCCTGTTGCCAAGATGTCCCGATGAGAGCGTATGAAGGGCAGACAGGGCTACCCGGTAGCGGTTCAATTGGTTACCGCGCACCGGTGGCCCAGTTGGTTGAGAACCGGGCTGCCATGCGGGAGATCGTGAGACTACGGCCGAACCCACTCCTCTTAAAATAAGTGAGGAGAAAGTGCTGCCTTTGTAATTAGTTACACCCACAAAATGGTTAGACTTTCAAGTCTTCTCGGATAAGAACTATAAACCGTATGCCCCGTCTCACAAATATCTTCCATGTTCAGAAGTTCCCTGTGGGACGGTAAAGAAGCCACACGCCATTCGAGAAGAGTAGGGTATGAAGTTCCTAGTGTTGGGGCTGTTCTTTGTGAGTGTATGGATGGGCAGGTAATAGCAGGTCCACATGAGCTGAATCGCCAAAACTTCAACCTGCTCAAACAAACAAACCCCACACCTCTGGC
>NC_090871.1:8810781-8818281 GCF_036669935.1 Montipora foliosa
CGCGAAAGACTTTTACAAGAGCAAAGTTCTATTTTGAGGTGACGTTTGCGTCGACGTCGCCGTCGTAGATCTTAAGATCCCTGTTAGGTGATTGCAACGCGTCACGTTTTAACCAATGAAACCCAAAACCAGATTTAATCTCAACTTTCTTGAATTTTCCTGCGGTTAGAGAAGTTAAGCTAATTGGTTCGAATTCTGATGAGTTGTGGCGCGCTTCCCGTTTCAATATTGTTTAGAGTTGTTACTCTACAATTTACGACACTCAATAGGCAACTTTCACGATGGCGTCATTTGGCTACAACTACCACAATAGGCCTTTTGCAACTAACGATCACATGGTACAAAATTCGCCATGCTGGAGGGCAAGCTCATTATTATTCCCCCGCTGGGACATTAAAACAAAGGCAAGTCAAGCTTGACTGGTTCAGGTCTCTTTGTTTTAATGTCCCAGTGGGGGAATAATAATGAGCTTGCCCTCCAGCATGGCGGATTTTGTACCATGTGATCGTTAGTTGCAAAAGGCCTATTCAGTTTGTTTTTCTTTTCATATTTAAATTTTTTATTCCCAGTGGGGTAAAAATAACAATAGCTCTAATTAACATGAGACAAGCGAAACCTGAAGGATTCTGGTACTTGTAGTCATATGGCGTCATCATGCAAATGTCCTATTGAAAAACTGCCTAATGAAAGTAATACCTGAGGATCTTTCTTTAAACAGTAGAGAGTATCATTAATTTTTAGTTTCCATTTGTTTCCTGAAGCATCCTCAAGAATAGATGAGAATAACTTCTTCATCAAGAATCGAATTAACTCGAAGCATGGTGCACAATCATTGTCTGAAAAGTGGTACTGTGATAAAAAAAAATCACTTCCTTTTTTTCTTTAGATTTTGAAAGTGTGTTTGCTTTTGAGCTTTGATTTTTATCCCAAGGCTGTTTACTTTGAGTGTAAGTTTTGGATTTCACGGTCCACCGTTACTCACGTTCGGAACTGACCAATTGGACCTGAGAGGGTTGGATCTAGGGAAAGTGACGTCATTTACTCAATGGCTGAAAATTTCAGCTTGTAAACGTAGTTTATTATGAATGCAAAACACGAGTTTAAAAATCTGAAATCCTTAAGCTCCCGTGCTGTATATTAATTCAGTCGCTTACAAACACATAGGCTACTTTGGAAAATACCATAATACTCTTTGTTTGTTTTGCATAAGCATTGTTTCCAGTTTCTCTTGGGACTTACAGCGGCCCTAAGAGAAAACAAAAACAATGCTTATGCAAAATGTGGGGGGACAAACAAAGAGCATTATGGTATTTTCCGAAGTGGCCTATTGCAGTGAAATGATTCTCCTCGATCCAGCTCTCTCAAGATTTTAAGGTTAGTTATGGAGGACCATTATAACCATTATAACCACTCGTATTTAATTAATACGAAATTAAAATAAGCAAGTGTCTTTTTGAAATAAAGCTTAAAACTTACTGTTTAGTTAACATAGTTTTAAAATCCAAAGAAAAAAAAGATTTGATTTTTTGATGATAGTACCACTTTAAAAGTATCTCTTTTACCTGCTACCTGTACATCCGTTCGTTCATCCTCGTTCGTGTGTTCGTTCGTTTGTTCGTCCGTTCGTTTGTTCGTTCGTTCGTCCGTTTGTTTCTTCGTTTTTTCGTTCGTTGACTCTTTCGTTTGTTCATTCATTTCTCGAAATTCATACTTGTATGCAATAAAATGAACCGATCTCTTTTTTCAGGCATCGTAATCACCGCTTATTCGCCCTTGGGATCACCTGATCGACCATATCCTAACAAGGAAGCTCTTCCCGTCCTACTCAATGACCCAGTTCTGAAGGAAATCGCCAAAAAGCACACGACAACAGTCGCTCTGGTAAGGTTTTTACGCCAATATAAGTAGAAGTCAGATTCGCTTGAAGACGGACTCCAACAGGGCATTTCACGTTAATCTTACTGTTTTAACAATAATTAAAATCTCTAGCATTCCTCTACACTTGATCTCGCACATTTCATTTTTTTCGAACTTGGTACTGTAATGTACTATAAGTAGTGGTAGTTCTGTACTTAGTTTACGTTGAAGCATGTGGATGCGATGCGAGATGTAACCCAACCTCCGGTTCCAAATACCACTTCATTTGCCTTCCCTAGAAATTCATTCTTCGATATTTTAATTTCTCTCTTTTTTCATTTATTCTTTTATTTTCTCACCAGGTTGCTTTAGCTTGGGGAACTACTTGCGGGGTTCCAGTTCTTCCAAAAGCTGTTTCTGAAAATCATCTGAAAGAGAATCTAGAAGCACTTCGCGTGAAGCTAGATGATGACGATATCGAAGCGATTAAAAACATTGGAGTTCGTTATCGGTACATCAAAATAAATTGGATGTTCAAGCCGGATGAAATTCCTAAAGATCTATGGGATGGAGAGGACTAAAACGACGGGTTATTTCTCTATGAACACAAGAGAAGAGCAATAGATTCTTGATGAACCCGCAACTTCTTGTCAAAAAAATAAATAAATAGAATAAAATAAAATAAAGAGAGATTGTATTAAGCCTTTAACGTCATGCTGCAGCCTCATTTCTCGCTTATAGATCGATGTGTGAGCGTTTGAAAAGTTTTAAAGGCCACTCAATTAAAGAGTAAGCCAGAAGCTCAAGGCCTGTTTGAGTGGAATGTTAATTTTTTGCCGGAGATTGCTAGGGGTTTCCCACCGTAGTTTTAGCCAGGGGTGTTTCAGTAATAGGTGCCATAATTTCACTGACTGATGTGCTTATCGCTTGAGACCACTGACTGTAACTGGTTTTAGCTGTTGTGCCAACGTATCCCCATGACAGAGTTTTTTTTTTTTTTACTTGTGAAAACGCCGTTTCACAGACGCTGTATGGAAGTTGCACGCTCCAGATGGGCTCCTGATAATAGAATTAAAGGTCCGTCTGAGCAGAACACAAGAAGCATAGCCTTATGACAATATTTCCTCTTTTGAAAGTAAACAAAGCGGAACAACAATACTAGTACCGTTACACTCTTTACAAGAGAACAGAAGTTTGAATGACTAAACTTTCTCGCTAATTGTAAGTTCCCAGTTAATCCTGGGTCATTCCAGTCCCTTGTGGGGACAAGCACTGAAAAATTAATTTCAAATGAGCCCCTTTACTGCCCGCTTGTCTTCACAAGGGACTGGGAACACCCAGGATTCACTAGGAACTTGCGAAATAGTCTATCGATCGAATTCGTCACTTCTTTCCCGTCCTAACTGCGAAAAACCTGAACATGGATAGCAGGGGACGAATAAGTATCGAGATTTCGTGACGATACTTTGCGAAACTAAAATTCGTTTCATTGGGCGAAAACATTTCGTCTGGCATCAGCCACCCTAAAAAATGATCTTATTAGGAAGTGACTTTCGATAAAAAGAGTGGCTGCAAGAGAAACGACGTTTGCGAAAGCATGTACATACCTACTGACTTGTGCCCAGTCTGTCACAACTGTTCGCGTTATAAAGACGACTGGGAACAAGTCTTCGAGCAATAGGCCTTATTCACGATAGCCGCGATGTTGGTTTTCAAATTGTCATGCAACTTAGCCATGTGTTATGCTGGGGGGCAAACATCGGAAAAAGGGTAAATTGCGCAAAATCGGCTCGTCGAAATATTGAAATAACATTGCTTAAAGTTCATTTTAGTATTTAGAATTAAGTACCTTTTATAATAATTTTATATCTTTTGATTGCTTTTGACAATTTGACTTTCTACTTCGTTATCTGCTCATTTTTCGCTAAAATAACATCGAAGTAACTTGTGTAGTCATTCTTTTTTACTGCTTAGGTGATAAACATTCAATGAACGTGAAACAAATCATCTATGTGGCTAAAATGTTCGTTATAACCTCTCGAACTTGTGTTGTTTGCCCCCTCAGAAGTGTGTAGCTAATTTGCATGATAATAGCAAATCCAACATGGCAGCCATCGTGAATAAGGTCTATTCGTGACGTATGCTTGCGCTGTTACTCGACTCATGGAAACCTGTGGCCATTTTAGCCGCCATCTTGTAAAGCCAACATCCATTCTCCACCTCTGAATTATGGTTGTCGTTAATTCCTAGTTTAGAAGACTGAAAGCTTGATATGAACAACCCAAGTATATGGACATGGGACTCGAGCCTGGGAATATTGATTGGCCCGTCACCTAACCACTTCATCACACCGCTAACAACTGCTCAGGGACAATATTTTAAACACTATTTGATAATGCTGTATGATCACTCGGGAACAAATTGCAAAAGGTCGGTTACCAAACTTCACGACAAAGCTAAACAGTTTAAGATCAAAGCTTACGCCTAGTTAATTTAAGTTAGGCCTAATTACTATTCAGCAATGATATACTATGGGAGACTTAAATCTTTTTTTAAGGGCGCGATGTTTGATCTTTAGTGGTGAGGCGGAAAGAAGCGGTACTTCTAGAGTTGAAACTCCGAGTTCAAATCCAATCGACGGCTATGATTTTTATTTCCCTTATTTTCTCTGTTGCCACAAGACCTGGGGCGCAGTGTCCAAAATCTTGTGGCAAATCTAGGTCTTCACCAGGTTATAAAATTGCGTTGAGAGCAAAAAGAATGTCGGTCTATCGCGTTGCATGTTCTTACGGTTTACAGTAGACATATATTATTCACAAATGTTGACTTTAATGATTCATTCACATGACAGTTTGAAAATTTGTTTATGCTTTCTTCGTTTATCCTTTTTCACTCTTCACCGTCCCACAAATCTGCAGGAACTTCTTCCGGCTTATACATCCAAGCCAGGTTTAGGTATCTGAAACGCACACCAATGTTTTCAATCGCCTTCATGTCATCTTCGTCCAGTTTTAAATCTAAAGCTTTTATATTTTCCTTGATGTGGTTCTCTGAGACGGACTTGGGAAGCACTGGAGTTTCCCGTTTGATTCCCCAGGCTAACGCAACCTGTGGAAAAATACCACTAATAGGTTAAAAACAAAAAAAACAATTAAAGATGCTATGAAATGGTCTTAAGATCGTTTTCACGGCAATTATGTTGTACTAAAACAAAGAAACTACGCGACTTTTCATGACATTTTGAACTCTGGAGAGCGTTTAGAAGCTTCTCTTACAGGTGAACATGTCATTTACCAACACCTCTCGTGACAACTCTGCCGAGCGCTTTACACTATCTACTAGTCCCAACAGTACAACAGACCGCCCCCTTCAAGATGCCATGTTAACCTTGTCTCTTCTCCAGTAACCATCTATGTGGAAACACTGATTGGTAGCTCCCGTCTATACGAGAGGTGATGAGGAGGGCGTTACTTATTAACACTGATTGGTAGTTCCTTTCAAAATAAGTGGGGTGCCTGTGACCTACAATAGCTTGATAGCAAAGTGCACTTCCACTATAACAAAGCATTTACATTTATTTACATTTTATTTACATTTAGTAATTGAACGTAAGCATGGTTGAAAGTACTGAACGATTGAAAGAAATTAATTAACTCACCAAAGCGATTGTCGAGTTGTGTTTATCAGCAATGTTCTTCAACACCGGATCTTCCATCAAAATTGGTTCCTTAGATTTGTCCCCAAAAGGACGATCAGGTGACCCCAGAGGAGAATAAGCAGTCACAACAATACCTGTAACGAAACAAGAAAGTTTTATTTAGCTTCCATTCTTTCTTTTACGCTGGTCTTCTTTTACTTATCATCTCCCTCAGCTGATGCGTGGGGCGCAATCGACCGTAAGTACCACTAAACTTTGTTTCTCTATTCAATGACCCCAAGACATAATCGTAACAGAGGAGTTCCAGGCGCGCGCGCGGGGCACCATAATAGTAGTAAGAAAATCTGGCAATGAAATTTTGGTTCTGGTTTTGGGCGGTTTTTTCTTAGCAATTCGGTTTTCCCGCGGTGTCTGACACTTGCAGACTGCAGACCACAGACTGCAGACTAACCCTAGCTAAATCACAGTTAATGAAAGTTAGCTAACCGTTTTTAAATGGGGTGCTTAGACTTAAATACTGTTTATTAGTGCTATTTGAAATGGGTGCTTAGACTTAAATAGTGTTTATCAGCGCTACTTGTGGGCAGTCTGCAGTTCTCACACATGTACACCTGTTTTCCCGTCTCAAAAAAGAAAATCCCCAAAATAGAGGTCTTTATTCAGTTTTTCGCCTCTTTCAACACGTGTAATAAAAGAAACATTTGAGTGAACTTTCAATAAAAGACACGCAGAGAAAAGAAGGGAAGGGAGGGACGTACAAGATCCTGTTCCTCCTCTTTTAGTTATTTGCTTTTTTCATTTTTTTTTTCTTTTACGTAAATGTTAGTACTTAATTAACTTTATTAATGTTAGCATTTGTAAGGAATGTAAGTAAATGTAATGTTGGTTTTTTTGTGAATTGAAAAAACAACAACAACAGAAACAGTTTCAAGATTTCATTCGCTCGGATGTGATTTAATTTTCATTTGGTGTCTGTCCAATAATTACAGGACTCATACTCGGCCATAACACCTTGAGGACCTTGACAACTTATTCATGCAAAAAGATCACTCACACATACACACGCAGACACTCACCTTTGCTGGCACAAAACTTTACAAGCTCTGGCTGAGCCAAATATGGGTGCAGTTCCACTATCAAAAGCAAAAGCAAAGGTATTGACCAGATTTAAAGGAAAAACATTATGAAAGGATAATTTTTCTCAGCGAAGAACATCACGAAAGAAAATTGCTTGTCAAGTAATCACAAACGGGCAATGAAGACTGTTTTTTGGCACAAAGAAAGAAACTGTACGTGATACCACTATACGAAACATGAAATAACTCATTACCAAGAAAAAGGATACAATACTCGAGCTCTACCAAAAGTTTTATTTTTTTGTCATTTTGTGAAACTATGAGTACAACGGAAGGGTCCAAAGAGCAATCCTCTTCCACATCACTTTTTCTCTCTGTTTTTGAACGTTCCAGTACGTTAAAGGGTTCAGGTTCCCGATTAATTAATAGCCCCTACTCGGTATCCAACTTAACGTTAACCTAAAAATTACTTAAATTGAAACCACACAAATCAAAGCTTTATGACGAAATGCAATGTCTGTCGAGCATACATAATTTTAGTTTCAAACAACAGAGAGTAAACTTTAAAAACCTGTTAGACTGAACAGTTTGCAAAAATCACAATTGCAATCCACATTTAATCTTTTATCTTTCTGCCTCCTTTTATTCAAACCTTTCTTCCTCTTTAAGGAGTTATTTTCCGTTTCCCTAGATTTGGTTGCCAGTTTCCAGTCGCTGAATTTGGCTAACTTTAGTCATGACACAACCTCCTCCTGAAAGTTGCACGTGGGTAAAGTTTGATCAAGCAATAATAATTTGTTATGATATCGCAAATATATGTATATATTTTTTCATCAAACCTTGGTTACAAGCTGGTACTATGTTGGCAGTTTCCAAGAGATTTGTTATCTTCTTGATGGTAAAGTTTGA
>NC_090871.1:8820781-8835781 GCF_036669935.1 Montipora foliosa
TTTGAGTAAATTAGATTACCAAGGTCCATTTCACAACATGGTGAAAATGCAACAGACAGTCGGTGCAAATGAATATTTTACGGGCTCTAGGCAAAAAAAGGGTGGGCACAAATTAAAGTTTGGGAATTATTGAAATATCACAATGGTAGGTGTAACAAAAGTTGCAAACACTGGGAGGACAAGATGGATAAACTGGCCAATAATGACATCCCACTGCTTCATTTTATGGCACAATACCAATGATGTTCAGTTAAATTACAAATTTAAAAAAAAAGAGAACATTTTTCCTTGGAATTTGGGTATATCAAATTTTTCTTAAGCGGTAATTGGTAAACATTTTGACAGCTGGAGGGAGACCTCTTTTTCACAGTACCAAGACCTCGTTTTTTTCTTAAACTCGAGCGTCAGCCCTTCGTCAGAGCGAATAGAGAAATTGTGGGTGTTGTTGGTTTTTATGAGGGAGTGGAAGAGCTTTGCCGTTGGTGGAAATATGGTAACATGAATTTGTGAATAAAACAATGGATGAGAGGCGGTTTGTCGATTCCGTGAAGATAGAGTGTACCTACATGTAGTTGCTAGGTGAATTTTTGTTCCAGATTCTTGCGGCTTTCTGTGTTCCCTTGATAAAAGGATAGGCCGCAAATTGTCATGTTGTGGTGGGAGTGATTAGGAAGATTGAAATATCGCGCAACTGGTTTTGATGCATCTGTGTGGGTTTTTTTTTTTTTACATCTCGTAGCTGTTCGCGAAAGCGGTCCGCCAATCTTCTCCCTGTTTCGGCTATGTAGGTCTTCTTGCATAGTGTGCAGGTTATGCAACAGATGACATTTGCGGAGATGCATGTAAAGTGGTCAGTGATTTCAACGGATCGAAATCTTCGGTCCTGAGATCTTAAGCATGTTAGAAATAACCGCATAAAAGCCAACAACACCCGAAATTCCTCTATTCGCTCTGACGAAGGGCTAACGCTCGAGACGTCAGCTTTCCAAATCATTCACAGTCACCGTGGTAATTCGACCTTTATCAACACGTTTGATAAAACCAAATTTTCCCGTTTCACTCTCACACCGGCGCAGCACCACAGTTTCTTTAGAAAACTAGAAATTTGTTTTTCTGAAACTCACCTCCCATGTCTTTGCCATTTTTTCTTTCGAATAACCAAGAGTTCCTTCAGCCACCGAGTGAGGAAAAGGTGCCTCCTTCTTGAAAGCAATTGGAAGGTGGATCTATTCACAATAAAATGGCAAGTCAAAAAGACCATTGCAAACATGTTCACTATTTGCCAAGTCCCACTAGTCACAATAATCCTTTGAACGATTAAATTAATGTTCCTGACAATCTTTAATTATTCACTATCACCCTCATCATTCTCGGTCACATGATGATGCAATTTAACAGTTATATTGTTATCCTATGAGAGCAAGCTATAGGTACAATCATAGTTAATCTAGGGACTGGTTATGAAACCCTGGGAATTTCAAAAGCAGGAACAATACAGTCGCAATTAGATGTTCAACTGACCGTGACCCTGCACAATCTTTTGTTTTCGGTTCGCAAGTTAATTTCAAATAAATTAGTCGAAGCTTATTGTGTCGATATTTCGTGGTTGCTTAGTAACGCTAGCGACATGCGCATTAAGGATATAGGCTCGCCATGTGCTCTTGTCAAATGGTTGACGTTGTACATCAAGTTTGTTTGTTGTTATAAATAAATTCTGTTGAGATTTTAAGATATGGTGGCAGCGGTGAAACAAGTAAAATGCTGAAATTAAGCCCTCCAGAGAAATTTGGAGAGGAAGGCGCCGTGCAAGTCAGTGCTCTCATTTACACAATGGGAAGAGGAGCAGAACATGTGTATAAGTCCTTTACCTTGGCTGAAGGAGATGATGCAAAATTCGACGTGATTTTGGCGAAATTTGATGAACATTTCGTGCCGAAACGGAACATAATTCACGAGCGGGCACGTTTTCACCAAAAGGATCCAACAGCAAGGGGAGACAGTCGAATCGTTCGTACGAAGTCTTTACGAATTAGCCGAACACTGTAACTTTGGGGACAGCCGCGATCAGCAAATACGGGACAGAATCGTCATTGGAATTCTGGATAAAGGTGTGTCGCAGAAATTGCAGTTAAAGTCGGATTTAACGCTGGAAGTCGCGATTCAAATAGCTCGCCAGTCAGAAATGGTCAAGTCTCAGGTTACTGATCAGAATTCCCTCGCATCGAAAGTTGAGGAGGTGCACAGTAAGAAGAAAGCGTCTAATCCACGTTGGAAAAAGGGAAAAGGAAAGAAAGAGGATCCATCCCAAAAACAGGGTCAAAAAAAAAAATGTGGCAGATGTGGTCTTCACCACTCAAAGCCCGAACACTGTTTAGCAAAAGACAAACGATGTTTGAAATGTCAAAAGGTGGGTCACTTTGCAGCTGTTTGTTGGTCCAAGTCGGTGAGTGAAGTGAATAGTAGTGGTGGTGGTAGTGCTTCAAATGATAGCAGTGCTGGTCGTTGGTTCTTAGGTGTGTTGTCAAATGATTTACATCAGGATGACAAATGGAAGGTCCAGCTTAAGGTCAGTGGTAAGCCTGTGGTGTTTAAAATTGATACAGGTGAAGATATTACCGCCATTTCAAAGTCCACCTTTGCTAGTTTACCAAATCAGCCCAAGTTACATGCATCGAAGATAGCCTTTTTAGTCCAGGAGGCAAGTTGCAGTGCGCTGGGCAGTTTACAACAACAGTGACGCATTGCAACAAGAACTACCAACTCAATGTTTTTGTAATCAGTGGAGAACATGCAAGTAACTTGCTGGGTCGAGAAGCAGCTTGTGAAATGGGTTTAGTTGCGAGATTAGAAGAGGTGGATGCTGAGTTGTTTGGAGATATAGGCTTGTTCAAGTGTGAGCCAGTTAAGATCCAACTGGATGAGAATGCCCAACCCTACTGTATAAACACAGCAAGAAGAATAGCTTTTCCCTTAATGCCAAAAGTAGAAGAGGAACTCAAGCGGATGGAAGAAGCTGGAATCATCGAAAGAGTAACAGAGCCGACAGAATGGTGTGTACCCATGGTACCAGTACAGAAAAGTAATGGTAAGCTCAGGATCTGTGTCGATCTAAGAAGGCTGAACAGTGCAGTGAAACGCTCAAGATTCGTTCTTCCTACCTTGGAAGATATCGCGCCCAAACTTGCTGGTGCCCAGTACTTTCCGAAACTTGACGCGTCCAGTGGATTTTGGCAGATCCCTCTACATCCAGATAGTGCCAAGTTGACCACGTTTATGACTCCGTTTGGTAGGTTCTGTTTTAAAAGACTTCCATTCGGAATCACGTCTGCCCCAGAAATTTTCCAGTCTCTAATGAGTAATCTGTTAAAGAACAGAGAAGGTTGTGAAGCGATTATGGATGACATTATTGTGTATGGAAAGTCTGCTGAAGAACATGATGAGAACTTACAGAACACGTTTCAAGTCATTAAGGAGTCAGGACTGAAACTGAACAAAGAGAAGTGCGAGATCAAGAAAAACAAGCTAACATACTTTGGACATGTTCTCAGTGCCGAGGGCATAAGTCCAGACCCAGAGAAGGTGGAGGCGATTACGGAGCTCGAAGCGCCAACTAATGTTCCAGAACTACGCAGACTGATTGACATGATTAACTACCTTGGGAGGTTTATTCCCAACCTTGCTTCAGTAATGCGTCCAATGAGCGAACTACTGAAGTCAGATACCGCTTGGACTTGGGGACCTCTCCAGCAAACTGCATTTACCAAGGTCAAAGAAATCATTTCAAGTGATACAGTGTTAGCATTCTATGATCCTAAGATACCCACTGTTGTTTGTGTAGATGCTAGTAGCTATGGGATTGGCGGGGTTCTGATGCAAGGTCCCAGTGACCAACTCCGCCCAGTTGGTTTTTGTAGTAGAACACTCACAGAGACTGAAGTCAGATATGCTCAAATTGAGAAAGAGTGCCTGGCAGCAGTGTGGACATGTGAGAGACTATCACGTTATTTAGTGGGGCTTCCAAGTTTCCAGCTCTTGACAGATCACAAACCTCTGGTACCACTGATCAACCAGAGAGATCTTGATAAAACACCATTAAGATGCCAGAGACTTGTAATGCGCCTTATGCAGTTCAGTCCTCAAGCAGAACATGTACCTGGCAAGCAGATGGTGGTGGCAGATACTCTGTCTAGAAGTCCTTGTAAGTTAGGACAGGAACCCAACACGGTAGAAGATGTTCAGGCATTTGTAGACTTGGTTGAATCTACAAGGCCAGCCACAAGTGATCAGCTTAAGAGAATCAGAGAAGCGAGTGCAAAGGATGACCCAGCTCCTGAAAGTGATGGTATTCACACTGGAAGGGTGACCAACCCGTGTGGAAAAAGTTCCCCTCCAGATACGAGAGTTTTATGATTCTCGTGGACACTTGTCAATGAACAACGGTTTATTAACATATGATGATCGAATAGTGATCCCTGCAGACATGCGAGAGGAGATACTGGAGCGCCTTCACACAGGTCACAAGCGTATAACAAAGTGCCGCGAACGTGCTAACCTTTCTGTGTGGTGGCCGGGTATTTCAAAGGAGATCAAGGCAAAGGTGGAGTCATGCCAATTCTGTCAGGAAAACCAACCATCAAAAAGAAAGGAACCACTGATGACCACAGACCTACCTGATAGACCGTGGCAGAAGGTGTCCACCGATTTGTTTGAGCTAGCCAGTCAGAAGTACCTGGTAGTGATGGACTATTATTCAAGGTTCATTGAGATATTAAGCCTAGTTGAGACAACAAGCCAAGTTGTCATCCAAAAGCTGAAGTCAGTGTTTGCAAGATGGGGAATTCCGGAGGAACTAATAAGTGACAATGGTACACAGTTTAAGTCACTACACTTTGATAAGTTCAAAGCAAAGTATGGATTCAAACACACCACATCAAGCCCGCATCATCCCCAGGCAAATGGTACTGCAGAAAGTGGCGTGCGAATCGCTAAGAGGATTTTGAAACAGGAAGATCCATTCCTTGCCCTTATGGCCTATTGGGCAACCCCAACCCCAGCAACTGGAAAGACGCCATCAGAGCTGATCATGGGAAGACTGATACGTACTACACTTCCAACACTGACCAAAGTTTTAGAGCCAAAGCTTCCAAACCATACAGCAATCAAAAGAGCTGATATCAAAGCCAAACGGGGCTACAAGGAGTCCTTTGACAAAAGGAATGGCGCGAGAGAATTACCAAAGCTACAGCATGCAGACCGGGTCAGAGCCAAGCTGGATAAGGAGAAGCAGTGGACCACGGAAGCTAAGGTCGTCCGTGAAGACCAGAGTCCCAGGTCATACATCATAGACACTGGTGGTAGAAGATTGCGAAGAAATCGTAGGCATCTTAGAAAGGTACCTACACCCACTTGTTATGACACATCAGGGGACGACTCCCAAATTCCGGATACTGAGCCTACTCCCAACGTCGTCCAGGTGGAGGATACTGACGTTCCTGAAAGCAGCAACGCCAGTCCTGATGCAAGCGATTCGAACGCGATTCCAGAACAGAGAACCTCAAGTGGTAGACTTGTTAGGAAACCTATTCGTTATAGAGAGGACATTTAGTACTGTTGAATTTTTTTTTTTTTTTTAGTTTTTTTTTTGTTTTTTGTTAACTGTGAACTTTGAACATTGAACAGTCGTTGGTCTTACCGTAGGACCACTTATGCTTAGGGCTCTCCTTGGTTAGATTCCAGAACATGCTTAAGCATCGTATTCAACCGATTCATTTTGTTATGTTTTTCCTTAAAAAAAAAAAAAGGGAGATGTGTCGATATTTCGTGATTGCTTAGTAACGCTAGCGACATGCACATTAAGGATATAGGCTCGCCATGTGCTCTTGCCAAATGGTTGACGTTGTACATCAAGTTTGTTTGTTGTTATAAATAAATTCTGTTGAGATTTCAAGACACTTATGATTGCATGGTTATCCTGACGAAAAAAGCGTGTTTTTGTCTGGTTTTGTGCAGGGTCAAGGCCAAAAAAGCGAACAAAAACATGAAACAAAGTTTCATAACCAGCCTACATCTATTAACTATGGTACAATTAACAGCCAAGGCCCCACAGGAATTCTTTCCATCCTTTAAGTGCACATGTACTTTCTCTCTTAACTTCAATTCCCAATATTAAGGTAATTGTCTTTTGTAGGAACATGGCCAATCTGCAAAGACTTTCCACTCATGCATTAACTTCAAGTTAATGGAAGTTGTGCTTCATTCCTAAGACTTTTTTTTTTCAAGTAACTCATTTTCAATCTTAGTACTTATTTTGCTCTGCAGGTGTGAGTACTCTGCTCACAGTTATCACAGGTTAAATATCCACAGTTCATAAATACTCACTTTAGTTACTCTTTCCATTTTGATCAATTTTTTTCGCTTGAAATAATTTTTAGCTTTATCTGAGGAGTAACTGTGGGTAGCAGACATTTTTGTTCTCCTGTGAATTACAAACACAAACGTCTGGAATACCTGTAACTCATAATAATTCTTTATAAGTCAACTCACAAGATATAGGTCCAGGTACTTCAACTGCAAATTTTTCAGAGTTGTTTGACAAGCTGGTAATACATCCTCTGGAGCTTGACTGTTACACCTAATTTCAGGAAGAATTATTAATTCAGATTCAACTTTTGTGCCATAAGACAAAATTTAAACCAAAATGCAAAAAGTCATTTGAGCATAAAAGACCTTTTTTCTCATATATAGTACTGCTCAAAACTATTAGTGCATTTGCTTGTGGTAATACCTCGTCTTTGCCGATAGTGTTTACTGCGAAATGACCTACGTAGTTGGACAAAAACCACAACCAAGGCAAAGATGAAAGCAACCGAATGCCGCGGCCGATTTAATTGCGGTTATTGCGCCTAAAGTAAACAGCATTGTTTAATGTTATCCCGCATAGCTCCCCAAGGTAAAGAAATTATGAATAATTATGTAAACTGCTTTTCACAGCAACGACGCAACAGAACGTACCGTCATAAAAGCCTGTATATGGTCATCTCACTTATGGACAGAGAACCATTACCACAGACGAGGTTTTACCTCGGTCAAACTGAAGATCGAATCCACGGTTTCACCAAGTCAGAACCGTGGCAAATGCACAAATAGTTTATAGCAGTACTGTAATTTATATTGTACCAGAGTTTCGATACGATGAAGAGATCTTCACGTTTAATTTTCCCCTTGTTAAAGACTTCAGTCAGTGTTTCACCAATTTCGTCCTCATTGGCATATACATGAGCACAGTCTATGTGTTTATATCCATTTTCTACGGCAATCTTCACAGCTTTACCAACTTGACCCTTCTTTGATTTCCACGTTCTGCAAGCAAAAGAACAGTTATGGTAATACAACTATCGGTACATTAATTCAAAGAAAAGAATACAATTTGCATTATGACTGCAAGGGCTTCTACAGGTGTAACAATAATAATTATGTAATTATAATTATTCTTATTATCAATACAGAACTGCCCTCTGTAAAACACGCCCTTTTGCAGGCTAAAGGGAAAAAGTACAAAAAAGGGTCACATTTTTGCAAAGGTTGGCCATGCAGCACTAACCTTATATTTCATCAGAATTAACTATTAGAGGGTAATGTGAAGTGCTAGTTTTCTACCCATATGAACCATGTGAGCATTAGCCCTACTAATGGAAATGGGCCCACACAAGGACAGAGAAAAAATCTGATCAGGGTGGGAATTGAATCCATGACCTTCAGGTTAGATCACCGCTGCTCTACCGACTGAGCTACAAGGTTGTAAGTCCCTCCCTTGTACTTGTACATACATTCATTGCCCTGAAATTCCCACAACCTGCTCCCGTCTGACCTTGTAGCTCAGTCAGTAGAGCATCGGTGATCTACAGTGTAACCAGAAGGTCGCGGGCTCAATTCCCACCCTAATCAGAGTTTTTCTAGAGCCCATTTCCATTAGGGCCCACACAATGCTCACATGGTTCATATGCGTAGAAAATTAGCACTTCACATTACCCTGGAAACAAAACGGAAAAAGCTGTGGCTGAAAATGAATTTGCTGCCCTGATTGTGATCAAACAACTTCACTCGGCCAATGAGATCCTGAGGATACCATTTCACTGACAGAGTTGGCGCAAATCGTTGTGGACGAGTTTGCACTAATACGTACTTTATAGTTCAGTAGTGAACGTTTGATGTTTGGAGATTTTACTTTAAAATGGAAGAAGTATCAAATTCTCAGCTTTTTTCTGGTCAAAACTTGGACTTTTTAGGCAACAAGGAACTGGATGAAATTCAGCAAAAGGCTCAAGCAAAAAACACCAATAGAGCAACTGATCGAGTGAGGAGTGAGAAAGTTCGAGAAATGGTGTGGGAAAAGAAAAAATACTGTGACAGTGAATCCCAAAACAGTAAGTCCAACGGACCTGTCTGAATTCTTCCAAAGTTCTTCACTGAAGTGAAAACAGAGAAAGAACAAGCATAATAACTCCAAGTGTATTGACTGGAATTAGAGCGGCCATTCGTCACCATCAGACTAGCCTGGCAGCGATCCACTCAGCCGGAACATAAACATTTTGTTAGACAGTAAATTCACGTCTGCCAACAATTTGAAAAATTTAATGTTTGAAACGGAGGCCAAGCCATTTACGAAAGAAAACAATGCGAGACCAAAACACAAATTATCTATTCAGTTAGGAGACATACAGAAATTGAATTGATACTTCTGATCATGGAAGGGCTGCGGGACAGTGTTTGGAAAGATGCGGAAAAGTTAGTTGAGTTTATTTGGTTTTCGTTGTGTCTTTGCATTTGTGTTAACATTTCTTTCTGAATTTGTATGATTTGGCCTTGTGTAGTGATAATGATAATTACATGACTTTTGTCAGAAGACCACTAATTTCGAGCACTGACAATAAGGAGATCGCTGATATTGCTCAATACAGTGGAAGAAACAATCTTAACTCACCCCAATGCAATCGAGGGCATAAAAGCTCCATTGTTAAGTTTGACACTTGCCTGGGCCTATTTCATGAAGATTAAAAAATAAATTAAAATACAAATTCATAGTCACATTAAAAATTATGTGTTGCTTAAAATTGAATCATTCTGTTAAGTAACCTTAAAGTCCCTATGACGCTTATTTTTTCCCCGTTTTTTAACTTTTTGTTTAAATATCTATAACAGTATCTGGAATGTAGTAGTTAAAAGAAAATTTCCCCCCATGGTGACTATCCATGCATTTTTATGAGCAGGTGTTTGATTTACACGCAAAAAACTTTGGCCGAGCCAGTTGGGCCCTGGTAACTTAAGTTAAATGACGTCAAAAAAGTAACTTGATCACATCTCTTCAGAAAGAAATGTGCAAAGGTGTAAGTTAGAATAGAAGTCTTGTTGAAAATTTAGCGCTATAAATGTCATTTTAGAAATGTCAGACGATAGTTACCGGTACCCTTTGGATGCCTTGAATGTTACGATGATTCAGAATGGCATTGCATTCTTGACTTTTTTGACGTCATTAGTTGCCTGGACCCAACTGGATCGGCCAAAAATCAAAGGCCCGCTAAAATGATGGATATACACTCAGTGAGCGAAAAATTTTTGAAGTACTACACTCCAGACACTATTAAATATTATTATAAAATATTCAAATGAAAAGTTAAAAAACGGTGAAAAAATAACCGTCGCAGTGACTTTAAACTTCTAGGAGGAGCGCAGTTCAAAAGGTGAAAGGGCCACAGGTCACTGGTAAAGGGGTGTAATTTTTTTACAATGTACAAGTTCAGTGCAACAACCTTGTCATTTAATGATCAAAATCCTGCGACTGGGTAGTTCACTTTGTTATGGAAGGGTTAGCACTAAGAGGGGTTCCACTGCAGGATTATTTTGATTGAGTTATACAAAGATTGGTTATAGTAACGAATTCAATACAACCAATATGAATGGCCAGTGCACCAGCTGGTCAACACACCATGTATCATTAACCCAAAGATTCATAAAATCATGTTTTATGATTTTTTTTTTCAAGTTAAAAATAATTACATAGTTACATGTAATGTGGATTACATACAGTACCGGTAAGTATGGTGCTATTGCTCATGTAACTTTTCTTTTTTATTTACATGTGATAATCCTTAGATTTCTGTTTTGAGAACACAAACTCTTTGTCAATTCAATAATCGACCTACAATGTAAACTGATTTTCTGAACTAATGTGCATTGGTGCTGTGAAACAAGTTTACAGAGACATTGCACTGTGTAACATGGTCAGTTTTGTGAAACTATTTTGAATCACTCTTGTTACCCTATGCTGCATTATGTAAAGTCAATCAGAAACTGGCCAAGGCCATGGAACCAGACAGTATTGACTTGTTTTGCAGGAATCTACATGTAGTAACATAATTTTGAGACCAGTGTCCAAACAAGTAACTATCTACCTTTTATGTTACACAGCGCAACGCCTTCTGAACTGTTGCACAATAGCCTGTGCAGGGCTTGAAATTAACTTTTTTGCTCAGGTGCGAGCTGGCGACTAATGGGGAAAATTTGGTCTCCAGATCATAAATTCTGGTTGCCAACTTTGCATGCAAGGAAAGTCATTATTATTAAAAAGCACCAAAAAAAAAAAAAAACAGCACAAGAAAGATCTCTAAAGCTATTGCTGTTTTCGGCTTTGTCTTTAGTTTGGTGATGGTGTTCTTTGAGGTTATTTGAAATGGAGCAAAGCAGTCTGTGATTTCCATAGCAAGGCAAACATGGGTCCTTTATCCTTGCTTTGCGACTCTTCAAAACGTAGTTCTTTATTCTCCTACAGCTTGCGTGGCAAGCAACTTACCTTTATCGCGACTAAACGCAATACTGCAATTGCTCGGCCTAGGCCCTCACACATCCCGCACAATGCTCATACCAGTCTCCGACCAAAATAAAATAAAAAGAGCAGCTCGTATACGGTCTTAGTAGCCTCTAGAATCAGAGGAACTTGGTTTCTTAACATACTTTTCTACCGATATTTATCTCCATTTGTTAATCACCTTGTGCAGTCAATTTTGCAGGTGGCTCTCTAACAGAGGGGACAAGTTCTCCAACCCACTTTATGTTAAGGGTACAGGTTGCTTTTTGAAGATTCCATGCAAATTTCAAACATGTGACGTCCAGGTTCATTATCAAAATATTATCAATATCAAGCTAGTTCTGAGGAGGTCCTTCGGTAATATGACTAAATCTACGTTTTCAGCACTAACAACAGACGATGGGTTTAAACTTTCAATTAACCTTCCTGCTGAATCCTCGTCTTCCAGGGGCAAAATTCACGTAACCGGCAAGAAGCATAAGGTGTTTAAGTGCGCCCACAATCCCATGAAGCCGCTGAAACAATATGGTGCCTGGTAAGCGTGATTCCCCAGCTGGCGACCAATTCTGAAAATCTAGTCGCTAGCACTCAATTTTTGGTCGCATTGGCGACCAGTTAGTCGCAATTTCAAGCCCTGCTGTGAATGCAGACATATTGCCGGTGGTCGTTTCTCTCATCCATTACTTTTTCGGGGAGAGAAACGACGGCCAGAGGTGTTAGTTGGTGTTTGCAGACTATGTTGCACACAAATGTCAGCTAAAAGTTTCAACGTGCAACAGCAGCTTAAGTGTGGTGGCACAGATAATAATTACCAAATTAGATACCTAATTAACTTCACAATATCTGTGACAAAATCTTGAGTCACATCAATGAAGGTCAGCCAGCAAGCTAAAGGATGTTGTGTGGGTGTTCCCTATACTGTGCAACATCCAAAACATTGGACAAACTGAGGGCAAGAATTTTCTTTCTTTCTTTCATCAAAAAAACTGAAGCATGTTAACAAAAATTCAAATTAATGTGTCGACCCAGGCTCACCACAAAATTTTTCTGACAAATGTCATCCCTCGAGTATGTGGGTATGGTCATACTAAATTAAAAAGAATGGTCTTTCCACTGAGGAAAATTCCAGGGGCACATTAGCCATGGTCATATTGCCAACTTTTTACCTACATGTAGGTTAAAACTCGACTTGTTGACCGTTACCTCAGGAAACTGACTTTTTTCAGTGTGACCAATTTTTTCCCCATTGTAATTTACCTCAGGGAAATTTTATCGTCTGGAGCTTGGATAGAGTTTCCCTTGACAGCTACCAAAAACGATAGCTAGGGAAAATTTATTTCCCCAGGTAAGACCAGGTAATTAACCAATAAAAGCTCATCTTAATGAAGGATCCTGACAAACAACACAGTGTGAGGTCACCTTAAGTAAACCTTTTTGCCGCCAGTTGCTTTATTACTACAAAGCGGGAAGAAGATGGCACAATTCAGAGCAAGATTGTAGGTACTTGTTTTTGTTTAGCATTTGAAATTTCGCTATAGTCTTAAGGCCTGGTCAAATGCTCACAACATTGTTGCATGATGTTGCGACATGTGTTGAAAGGGATGGCCAAACATACGCAACATTTTCAACATTTTCAACACAGCATGCTGATATTTATGTGCCCCAGGCCCCTGGCGTGCGACAAATGGACCTAGCGCGCATGCCCTAGTACAACAATATTGCGTGAACAGGGCCAAACGAGTACAACATCATGCAACATCCAATTGAAGTGTTGCATGAAGAATTTGACCATTTTCAACATCATCCAACACACTTGCAACATATTGCAACAGGGTGGCCAAACATGTGCAACATGTTGTATCCAACAATGTTGCAAGATGTTGTGTTGAAATGTTGCATTTGGCCAGGCATTTAGGTTGATTTGGAATCTTTTTTTAACCAAACAACCCAGGGTTGTGTGACCTTTCAAGATTTTCACTTACTGTAGGTAAAATGAAACCTGTGATAAATTTACCTCACACAATTTTGCCCCAGGTAAATCGGTTTTACCTTGGTAAAAGTCTGCAGTGCGACCACAGCTATTGTCGATCGCGTCTTGGATCCAAGCTATAATTGTATTTGGCTTTTAGTGCTTAAGACATTTACACAGTTTATTGCGTGACAATTTTTTCCCTTCGTCATGTTTTGGAAAGCTTAGCTTGCAGCGCGCAAAAACGAAAACACAAACAAAATTAACTTATGTAAAAAACGTTAATACAGTCAGAAAATTCACCTGACATAGGCACAGTCGACGATTCTCATGATTTCAGACATCGAGTTTATCAGCCGTTGACTGTAGATTGTATAAAGTCACTGGAGGGGGGATAGATGTAATTTTACAAATTGCAACTTAATTGGAAGGAAAAGAAAAAATGGACAAATCCATTTTCCCTGCATCTGCACAAAATAAGCTTAATTAAGCTTACATTGCTTAAAAGGTTAGTTACTTCAATAAACTCACCATGATGAATCAACACATTTGCAAAAAGATCTCCCCTTGACAGCACCGGGACAATTGAATTACAAGTACAAGCAACCACAGCAATATTACTCCTTACGTCACGCATTGTCATTAATGTGACAACCAGTAGCTTTAATATTGGCCATGGAGGTGAAGACTGCTTTTGTCACACGAACAGAAAAACCGTCATAATGCATAATCTCGCCACCCGTTCTTTGAAGTATATTGAGAAAGCCTGGGAAGGAATTCTCAAATCCAGGCTCTCTGAAATGTCGAACCAACGTCAGGCCCTGTCAGGCCAGCCTGTTTTCACGCATCTCTTGTCGCTCGAGGTTGATGGGCTCCTGGCGTGACGCGAAAAACAGGCACGCCTCAAACCGCCATCAGCAGCGATAAGCTGTTACTTTTATTAATTGCCATACACGGAAAAAATCAGTTCTGGTCAGCTGAGAGAAAAGCAATTTTCAGGTGACACAGCAGAAAGGCGGTACTTCAGATTATTCAGAGAAGAGATACAAAACAAGCACCAGCTATTCTGATTGGTCAATGTACACTCTATCAATTCCTGGGTGCCACAAAAATGTGGATATCCGATATTGTGAGGCGCATGCGTTCCTTCTGCATAAATTATGATACACTGCCTCTTTCCCAGATATTTTGATGCGTATCATTAACAAGTAATCACATGATTTTTTTTCCCTGCAATTTGGAAGAAATAAGCACTTGGAGATTTTCTCAAAGACTGCAAAGTGCTCGAGCCCAAACCTTCGGGCTTATTTCGTGTCATGAAAGGCCGTTTACACGACAGAGAAATTTGGTCCGGACCCTCCAAAAAAGCGGTACGGACCCATAACTTTTGTAAAGAAACACCGGAGTTTCTACAGGACCATAGGCGCCTATAGAAACTCCAGCATTTCTTTGCAAACGTTATGGGTCCGTACCGCATTTTTGACGGCTTCGGACCCAAATTTTTCTGTCGTGTAAACGGCCTTTTATTTGTGGT
The DNA here is from genome assembly GCF_036669935.1 of Montipora foliosa. Classification (NCBI taxonomy): domain Eukaryota; kingdom Metazoa; phylum Cnidaria; class Anthozoa; order Scleractinia; family Acroporidae; genus Montipora; species Montipora foliosa. The sequence continues at coordinate 8,835,146 of NC_090871.1, forward strand.
ATGGAATGTTTGAGATTTGCTTGCAACGATGCGTGCCATTTGGAAGGTTTACACATCCCAGTGCAGTAAGAACATTTTGCCTGGAAAACGGGTGATGACTTGTGTCTTTTCTTATGATGGTTTGTTTTTCCAGCAATAGCAAAGCTAAGGACAGAGAAAGAATGTCTTGATCTGCATATTTTGCACGCAATATACAAGTACCATGCGTAGCTGGTGGGAGGTATAAGCCACGCGGAGAATGGGGACAGGTTCTAAAGTTATTTCACAGCGCCCCTCCCCATTCTCCGCCCGGCTTATGCCTCTCCCGGCAGCTGATGCGGGTCGAGGTGGTGGTCGATTTTTAGACCTTATTTAAAATGCGGAATAGCATGAAATGAAAGTTGGAAAGATCATTGCGGTTGGTTGAGCAAACTAATTAATAGCCTACCGTCGATATATTAAAATTCAGTCCTAAACAAAAGCAGCAATAAAAGCAAGGTGACACACGCTAACAACAACCCGGTGTGGCCAACACATAACGCATGCGCACAACCATTTCACCGTTTGAAAACAAAATGTTACAATGATTTCACTCTGTTAACTGTACAATGCATTGCCTGGATTAAGACAGAAATGTTACTTCTACACAAAATATAC
>NC_090871.1:8838281-8845781 GCF_036669935.1 Montipora foliosa
GTTTTTGAGGAGAGGGGAAACCGGAGTACCCGGAGAAAACTTCTCGGTGCAGAGGAGAGAACCAACAAACTCAAAGGTTTTTCTTTCATTTCAATTTTCTAGCCGCGCAATCGAAGCCCTGCCAGCGACGTCAGGTGGCTGTTAGTGTCCCAGACTAAACGATAAAACGTTTTTAAATACCTTCGTACACTTTTAACACGACAAGGTGTTCGGTTTGGTAACGAGTCTTTGTTTGGTAACGTCGTCAGGGACGACAAACAAACATAAACAAAGCCTCGTTATGAAGCCACAAACGTGAAAGACTTGTTACCAAAGTGAAACCGGACTCAACGGTCGCCTTGTCGTGTTCAAAGTGTACCAGGATCTTTTCCATGGTTTTATCGTTTCGTCTGGAACACTAACATACGCCTAACGTTGCTAGCAGGGCTTCGATTGCGCGGCTAGCGGATTGAAATGAAAGAAAAACCTTTGCCCTTGAATTCTACGGGTGGAATTGTAACAGTGGGAAGATTTTATCGAGGAATATTTGATTCAATTTGGTGGGCTCCTGAGAATTCAGTGTTCCGCCTTGGTATATTATTATGACCGTTGACAACCGAGGAACTGATAATAACTCAATTCCACACAAGAAGCTAGCGACCCACAATAGCAAGAAGGTTAGGCTTTTAAATTGAGATTTCTTTCGGAAAATTATCTTCTCAGGTCGTCTATTGGGATTCCATACAAATCCTTATATTTTTGTTGGCTTTCCCTTACAGCGAACTTGAGGTCCCTGTGGTAGTTTGTCTTTTTGAAAGTACTTGTAATTGACTAACCTCTGGTTTGGATTTAATTCCGGTTGTCCCGGATTCAACTCTACCACGTTTTGTAAATAGCCAACTGGTTGCCTCCTACCAGTTGGGGTTCTTAATCGTGTGTTTGAACAACCTCGTCCCCAGGGCACCAAAGCCAGGGAAAAGCGCCCTGGGGACGAGGTTGGTGCTCAATGTAAGTGGGGTGCCTGTGACTGTAACTTGATAGCAAAGTGCACTTCCACTATAAACAAAGCATTTACATTTATTTACATTTTATTTACATTTAGTAATTGAACGTAAGCATGGTTGAAAGTACTGAACGATTGAAAGAAATTAATTAACTCACCAAAGCGATTGTCGAGTTGTGTTTATCAGCAATGTTCTTCAACACCGGATCTTCCATCAAAATTGGTTCCTTAGATTTGTCCCCAAAAGGCCGATCAGGTGACCCCAGAGGAGAATAAGCTGTCACAACAATACCTGTAACGAAACAAGAAAGTTTTATTTAGTTTCCATTCTTTCTTTTACGTTGTTCTTCTTTTACTTATCATCTCTCTCAGCTGATGCGTGGGCAACATTCGACCGTAAGTACCACTAAACTTTGTTTCTCTATTCAATGACCCCAAGACATAATTGTAACAGAGGAGCTCCGCGCGCCCAAGGCAACGCGCGCGGGGCACCATAATAGTAGTGAGAAAATCTGGCAACGACATTTTGGTTCTGTTTTTGGGCGGTTTTTTCTGGGTAATTCGGTTTTCTCGCGGTGTCTGACACTTGCAGACTGCAGACTGCAGACTAACCCTAGCTAAATCACAGTTAATGAAAGCTAAGCGATTTCAAATGGGTGCCTAGACTTAAATACTGTTTATTAGCGCTATTTAAAATGGGTGCTTAGACTTAAATACTGTTTATCAGCGCTACTTGTTGGCAGTCTGCAGTTCTCACACATGTACACCTGTTTTCCCGTCTCATAAAAAAAAATGCCACAAAATAGAGGTCTTTATTCAGTTTTTGGCCTCTTTCAACACGTGTTATAAAAGAAACATTTAAGTGAACTTCCAATAAAAGACATGCAGAAAAAAAGAAGGGAAGGGAGGGAAGTACAAGATCCTGTTCCTCCCTCCTATTTTAGTTATTTGCTTTTATTCATTTGTGTTTTTTTTGTTTTAAGTAAATGTTAGTACTTAATTAACTTTGGTAATGTTAGCATTTTTTTTTGTAAGGAATGTAAGTAAATGTAACGTTAAAAAAAAAGAAACAGTATCAAGATTTCATTCGCTCGGATGTGATTTAATTTTCATTTTGTGTCTGTCCAATAATTACAGGACTCATACTCGGCCATAACACCTTGAGGACCTTGACAACTTATTCGTGCAAAAGATCACTCACACATACATACGCAGACACTCACCTTTACTGGCACAAAACTTTACAAGCTCTGGCTGAGCCAAATATGGGTGCAGTTCCACTATCAAAAGCAAATGTATTGACCAGATTAAAAAAAAACACATTATGAAAGGATAATTTTTCACATTATGAAAGGATAATTTTTCTGAGCGAAAAACACCACTGTTATTTGGCTCAAAGAAAGAAACTGTACGTGATACCACTTATACGAAACATGAAATAACTCATTACCAAGAAAGAAGGATACAATACTCTTCCAAATTTTTTTTTTTTTGTCCTTTTGTGAAACTACGGAGTACAATGGAAGGATCCAAAGAGAAACCCTCTTCCACATCACTTTTTCTATCTGTTTTTGAACGTTCCAGTACGTTAAAGGGTTCAGGTTACCGATTAATTAATAGCCCCTACTCGGTATCCAACTTAACGTTAACCTAAAAATTACTTAAATTGAAACCACACAAATCACAGCTTTATGACGATCTGTCGAGCATACATAATTTTAGTTTCAAACAACAGAGAATAAACTTTGAAAACCTGTTAGACTGAACAGTTTGCAAAAATCACAATTGCAATCCACTTTTAATCTTTTATTTTTCTGCTTCCTTTTGTATTTGCTGTTTCACTCAAACCTCTCTTCCTTTTTAAGGAGTTACTTTTCCGTTTCCCTCGATTTGGTTGCCAGTTTCCAGTCGCTGAATTTGGCTAAATTTAGTCATGACACAACAACCTCCTCCTCAAAGTTGCCCGTAGGTAAAGTTTCATCAAGCAATAATAATTTGTTATGATATCGCAAATATATGTATATATTTTTTCATCAAACCTTGGTTACAAGCTGGTACTATGTTGGCAGTTTCCAAGAGATTTGTTGTCTTCTTGATGGTAAAGTTTGAGATTCCAATGGCTTTGCAAAGACCTTGTTTCACAAGTTGCTCCATGGCCTTTCAAGAATTACACAGCGATGTTTGAGATCGATGAAATTGACTAATGAACTATTAAACTACAGTACACAGAACATTTAATAAGATTTCAAAAAGTATTGCATTCAGATCAATCCCAAAGTGTATCTGTCAACAATATTTGTTACTTTCAAGTTCAACAAACGGCTCTATTCGCAAGGACGATTACCACGGCTAAGAGAACGCCACAAAACAATAGGTTTAATGAGCAAAAACAAAAGCTCTCCACGCCTCGCACGTGCTTATTAAATTTTGGCACATTTCTTTGCCGTCCTCCTCCTGTCAACGACGTGAATTGACAGATACGTCCAGGCTTGACCCAAATTAGATGCACTCGGATTTCAATAAGCGTCACGAGGTGTCCCCTTGCTCTTCTCACCAACTTCAACATCACTCCTCTCTCAGAATACAGACAATTTACGTCACAAAGTGTCCCCCAAATGCTGCTCTTTAAGTAAAGATTAACTGCTGCATTTACCCAAAGCTAAAAATAACGCTAACCTTTACGCTTATGTTATTGTTGAATTAGGTAGCAAATGCTTAGACTTAAAGAGACACTTCGTGTTGGGATGTCAAAATTGGGCGTGCATCTAATTAGGGTCAAACCTGGTCATACCCGGTAGGTGAAATTGACCAGATTTGAGGTTGTGTAGAGTACGTGAGAACCTGACGAAACATTTTTAATTTTCTCCCCAAACAACAACACCGTTCATGCTAATTTTATTCTTGCAATGTTGATACACTCTGACACTTGCTTCATCTGCAGTTTCTTCACAGACCTTGCTCACAAATTTGGACTGTTATTACTATTGTTTTTGAGTAAATTAGATTACCTAGCTCCATTTCACAGTATGGTGAAAATGCAACAGACAGTCGGTGCAAATGAATATTTTACGGGCTCTAGGCAAAAAAAAGGCGAGCACAAATTAAAGTTTTGGAATTATAGAAATATCACAATGGTAGTTGTAACAAAAGTTGCAAACACTGCGAGGAAAAGATGGATAAACTGCAATAGAAATGTTTGGCCGATAATGACATCCCACTGCTTCATTTTACGGCACAATACCAATGATGTTCAGTTAAATTACAATTTAAAAAAAAAAAAGAGAATTTTTTTTCCTTGGAATTTGGGTATATCAAATTTTGCTTAAGCGGCAATTGGTAAACATTTTGACAGCTGGAGGCAGACCTCTTTTTTACAGTACCAAGACCTCGTAACTCGAGCGTTAGCCCTTCGTCAGAGCGAATAGAGAAATTGTGGGTGTTGTTGGTTTTTATGCGGGAGTGGAAGAACTTTGCCGTTGGTGGAAATATGGTAACATGAATTTGTGAATAAAACAATGGATGAGAGGCGGTTCATCGATTCCGTGAAGATAGAGTGTACCTACATGTAGTTGCTAGGTGAATTTTGGTTCCAGATTCTTGCAGCTTTCTGTGTTTCCGTGATATAAGGATAGGTCGCAAATTGTCATGTTGTGGTGGGAGTGATTAGGAAGATTAAAATGGCGCGCAACTGGTTTTGATGCATCTGTGTGGTTTTTCTACATCTCGTAGGTGTTCGCGAAAGCGGTCCGCCAATCTTCTCCCTGTTTCGCCTATGTAGGTCTTCTTACATAGTGCGAAGGCTCGGCAATAGATGACATTCACATTTGCGGAGATGCATGTAAAGTAGTCAGCGATTTTAACGAATCGATTTGGTCCTGAGATCTTAAACATGCTAGAAATAACCGCATAAAAACCAACAATACCCGCAATTCCTCTATTCGCTCTGACGAAGGGCTAACGCTCGAAAAGTCAGCTTTCCAAATCCTTCACAGTGGCAATTCGACCTTTAACAACACGTTTGATAAAACCAAATTTTCCTCTTTCACTCTCTCACCGATGCAGCACTACAGTTTCTTTAGAAACTAGAAATTGTTTTTTCTGAAACTCACCTCCCATGTCTTTGCCATTTTTTCTTTTGAATAACCAAGAGTTCCTTCAGCCACGGAGTGAGGAAAAGGTGCCTCCTTCTTGAAAGCAATTGGAAAATGGATCTATTCATAATAAAATGGCGAAATCAGAAAGACTATTGCAAACATATTCACTATTTACTGAAGTCCACTAGTCAGAATAATCCTGTGAACGATTAAATTAATGTCCCTCAAAATCTTTTTTTTTTACACTATACTTATTCTTGTAATCACCATCATGCATCATCAGCATCCTTGGTCACATGATGATGTGATGTAACAGTTGTATTGTTATCCTATGAGAGCGGGCTATAGGGCAAGGCCCCACAGGAATTCTTTCCACCCTTTAAGTGAAAGTGCATGTACTTTCATCAAGATCCTGTCCATTCCCAATAAGGTAACTGTCTTTTGTAGGAACATTGCCTTAAGGTAATTCCCTTGAAATTGTTCTACTATCAAACTTTTTTGGAAACTTGGCATAATTAACATTCATGATATGAACATTAAAAAAATCCAATAAAAAAATGGGGTCACCGTGCTTGTTTACGTGTCAGCAGGCTCTTACAATGGGGTATTTTTACTGTTTTCGCGTTAAAAGTTCGAATCACATTCATACAGAATTAAGTCTTGGTTACTTCAAAGACACAAAATTTTATTTTGAAAATAAAGCTTCTTTTATTTACATAAGCAGTATTGCTTCATTTACGCCGTCTTTGATTCCCTGGTTGTGGGAATAGTGCACTTTTTGGGACAGCTCCGTGGTTAGCTTGAAGTCTTTGGCTTTGGGTAAAATACACCCAGTGCGGAACTGTTTTCCAAAAAAAATTCATCTTCTAATATGAAACTTTTTATCTTCTTTAAATATGTTCTTTATTAGACTGTTCTTAGCAAATACCTGAGAAAAAAAAATCGGGGGTCACCGCGCTCGTTTGAGAGAAAAGGAACATTTATTTTGTTATCGGGTTTAGTTTGAGCGAGATCTCTTGCGTTTTGTATGCACACGTGCTCATGTGCGCGCGCTAATAACGACGCGAAAATCGTGCGCAGTAGGGAATTTGCGCAATGCAATACTAAGGAATTACCTTAACTATGGTCATCTGCAAAGACTTTCCACTCATGCATTAACTTAAATGGAAGTTGTGCTTCATTCCGAAGAATTATTTTTTTATGTCACTCATTTTCAATCTAGAAGTACTGATTTTGCTCTGCAGATGTGAGTAATCAGGCTGCTCACATTTATCACAGGTCAAATATCCACAGTTCATAATTATTCACTTTCGTTACTCTTTTCATTCTTAACGATGAAATGATATATATGAAATGGTCATATATGAACTGCGGATATGAAATCAAGTGAAGCCGTGATCTTCGCAGTTATGAACACAATTTTTGCAATTACGTAAAGAAGCCTAAAAATTTCAGGACTTCAACGGGGTTTGAACCCGTGATCTCGCGATACCGGTGCGACGCTCTAACCAACTGAGCTATGAAGCCACTGACGTTAGGAGCTGGTCATTTGTGGGTTCTAATGTTCCCGCGAGGAATGAATTAATGATATATATGAAATGGATCACATATGAACTGCGGATATGAAATCAAGTGAAGCTGTGATCTTCGCAGTTATCAACGCAATTTTTGCCATTGCGTAAAGAAGCCTGAAAATTTCAGGACCTCAACGGGGTTAGAACCCGTAACTTCGCGATATCGGCGCGAGGCTTTTTGTGGTATTGTTCTGTAAGCAGGAATAATAATGTAGCTGCTATTTCCAAAACGATGGAATTACCTGGTGATAAATAACCTCATCTTGGAGAGTAAATTTTTGACTTTGCAGAAACAATGGTCAACCTCAAGAGTTGGGCGATTGTGATCTTTGTGTTAAATTCGCACATTTTTTGTCAAACTTTATAACACTTGAAAGAAAAAGAAATTAAAAACAAAACCTTGTATCTTGCCATCGTTTGACACAGATGCTTCACTGTTTCGCAAGTAAACACGCCGCGGTAACTTCATCTCGGCGCCCGCTGAATCCGATGTCACTTTCGATTTTGCGCTTTACTTTTGCAGCCAAAAGTACAGTAACAAAATTGAACGTAGCAAAAATCTCCCAAAATGTTTGTCGGTGATCGTAACTTTTTATATTCGGGGTTCAAAATTAACGTTGTTTTCATGTCGTAAATTTTGTTGCTGATGACAAAATATCTTATTCTCGATCGACCATCCTGAAAACTTCCTTCTGCTGTTCCTAAAAACTGTGTATCAATATTTATTCACTTTTGCTTCAATATTTGTTTTGAATAAAGCAAGCTAACAAAATCTGTACCTTGCTTAGTTCGCATTTTTGGGCGTTAAAATAGAATTGTTGGTACTTTGCTTCTGTTACGAAGTGGTTTA
>NC_090871.1:8850781-8860781 GCF_036669935.1 Montipora foliosa
TGGCTTTTAGTGCTCAAGACATTTACACAGTTAATTGCATGACAATTTTTTCCCTTCGTCATGTTTTGAAATTAGCTTAGCTTGCAGCGCGCAAAAACGAAAACACAAACAAATCAACTTTTAGAACACGACCGCGGGACTGCGGGAGCAAGCGTTCCATGTCACGCAATCGTGGCCGGGTATTCTGAAGTCGCTCCTAATGTAAAAAACGTTAATACAGTCAGAAAATTCATCTGACATAGGCACAGTCGACGATTCTCATGATTTCAGACATCGAGTTTATCAGCCGTTGACTGTAGACTGTATAAAGTCACTTGAGGGGATACATGTCGTCTTACAAATTGCAACTTAATTGGAAGGAAAAGAAAAAATGGACAAATCCATTTTTCCTGTATCTGCACAAAATAAGATTAAATTAAGCTTACGTTGTTTAAAAGGTTAGTTACATAAACTCACCATGATGAATCAACACACTCAATTGCTTGACAGCACCCGGACAATTAAATTACGACAACTAGTACGTATACAAGCAACCACAGCAATTGCGTCACGCACTGTCATTAATGTGACAACCAGTAGGGGAAAACTGCTTTTGTTACACGAACAGAAAAAAACCGTCATAATGCATAATCTTGCCACCACTTCTCTAAGTGTATTGAGAAAGCCTGGCAAGGAATTCTCAAATCCAGGCTCTCTCAAATGTCGAACCAACGTCAGGCCCTGTCAGGCCAGCTTGTTTCACGCAAGCCGAGCCTCTAGTGTCGCTCAAGGTTGATGGGCTCCTGGCGTGACGCGAAAAACAGGCACGCCTCAAATCCCCATCAGCAGCGATAAGCTGTTACTTTTATGACCTTTTATTAATTGATAGACATGGAAAAAATCAGTTCTGATTAGCAAAGAGAAAAGCAATTTTCCGGTGACACAGCAGAAAGACGGTACTTCAGATTATTCAGAGGAGAGAAACAAAACAAGCACCAGCTATTCTGATTGGTCAATGGACAAAAAACTCACTGACAATCTATCAATTCCTGGGTGGTACAAAAATTTGGATATCCAATATTGTGAGTCGCATGCGCTCCTTCTGCATAAATTATGATACACTGTCTCAAATGATATGCTGTCTTCCGAAATATTTTGATGCATATCATTAACAAGTAATCACATGATATTTTTCCCTGCAATTTGGAAGAAATAAGCACCCGTAAATTTTCTCAAAGACTGCAAAGTGCTCGAGCCCAAACCTTCGGGCTTATTACGTGTCTCAGGTCAGCCATGACTTATTTGTGGTATGGAATGTTTGAGATTTGCTTGCAACGATGTGTTCCATTTGGAAGGTTTACGCATCCCAGTGCAGTAAGAACATTTTGCCTGGAAATGGGTAATGACTTGTGTCTTTTCTTATGATGGTTTGTTTTTCCAGCAATAGCAAAGCTAAGGACATATTTTGCACCGCAATATACGAGTACCATGCGTAGCTGGTGGGAGGTATAAGCCACGCAGTGAATGGGGACGGGTGCTAAGTTATTTCACAGCGCCCCTCCCCATTCTCCGCCCGGCTTATGCCTCTCCCGGCAGCTGATGCGGGTCGAGGTGGTGGTCGATTTTTAGACCTTATTTGAAATGCGAAATAGCATGAAATGAAAGTTGGAAAGATCATTGCGGTTGGTTGAGCAAACTAATTAATAGCCCACCGTCGATACATTAAAATGCTGTCCTAAACAAAAGGCATCATGTCGAAGCTCTGAGGAATACATAGCAAATTATGGCTCATTTTTTGTATTTTAGGAGTCAACTTCCCAAAAGACGTCCCGATGACGTCAGGTGAAAACCACCAAAGGCCACGTGACTACCAGGTTTTATGGTTAAATTTGAATATTGTTTTGTTTAGAAATCTCCCTTGAGAATTGTGAGCCAAGGGAAACGGAAATGAGCCGAGAAATTTGACCATAAAGCCTCGTAGTCTTGCCTGAATACTCGGCCTATGGAGTGTTTCCACTCACGTGATAAGTAACTTTGTTTTTGCACCGAAGCAAAAGAAAACGTTTGCATGATAATAGAGCTCAATAGAGGTTTTGCAGGGCAGCCATGTTGCATGCCAGGAAATGAGGCAGAAAAAGAAGGCTCTGGAGGCAGAAAATTCATACACCTAGAAATTTACAACATATATGAACTCCAGAAGTCCTAGAATCTGGAACTGCAAATTCTGTCTCCAGCGCCTTTCGTTTTCTGGTGCGAAGGCACCGCCAGCTTAGAGAAACGATGGGATCTGGGAACGAGAATGTTCAAATACGTGAAACTTAAAATATAGTCTATAAAAACCATTCGTTCACCTTGTACAAATAGGTACGGGATAACCTAGAACTGAACATTATGCTCATCGATCCACTTGTCAAAACAAGCAGATTGCTTTCTTGGTTTTGAGGAACAGGTTCCTGGAGCCAGGTCCTTCCCATCTTTTAAAGTAGCGCGGCTAAGTCGACAGTTAATCTATTTCGTCGTGCTTGTAGTTAAAAAAAGATTGCAATTACGTAAAGAACCAACCGAATGTCTTCGCACGTGATTTATGGTTTAAGTTAGCACACGAAATATCTTTTACGAAAGTTTACTTCATTTGCCTCAGTTTCAAACGTATCTCACACATGTTTTTCCCTGACTTACAGTGATTGCTTCATTCTACGCTTACATTACTTCACTCTACTACTATGTAATTCTTGGCTTGGCCGGTGAAACCTCGCCGTCTTTGCCTCTTTAGTGTAGCTCAGTAATATTCACCATCCCAATAATTTTCAGGAATTTCTTCAGGTTTGTCACGATACATCCAAGTCTGTGTTAGGTATCTGTGACGTACTCCAATGTTTTCAATCGCCTTCATGTCATCTTCGTCCAGGTTTAAATCTAGAGCTTTCAAATTTTCCTTGATGTGGTTCTCCGAGACAGCCTTGGGAAGCACCGGAATTTTGCGGTTAATTCCCCAAGCTAAAGCAACCTATGAAAAAATCGCATTAACTTGTTAGAAACCTGTAAACACGCGGAGAGGTTCGGAAGCGGTGTAACCTTCGTTTTCACTTATGCCCAGAAATGACTCTAATAGGCCATTTCCGAGTTCACGTCTGCCTGCTCTTCAAAGCGAGTTTAAGTGCGAAGTTTTTGTGATGGTAATTAGTTCTACTTTACAATGAATGAAAACTAATTTTCATAAGAAACCCTTCGCACTTAGACTCGCTTTGAAGAGGAGGCAGACGTGCATGAACCCTGAAATGGCCTATTAGATGCACGCCCAATTTTGACATCCAGCGAGAATTCTCCCTTTTACCTTGGTAGGAAAGTCCCCTATTAGCATCTCTTGAGGATTACGAAAGATTTCATCCAGCAACGCCTCCCGGAATGCTACACTGGCAAAGTAAACTAAACTTGGAGCAAATTCTGGAGATCACCACACAAGGGAAAAGACAGATATCCAGTTGAGGATCTGCAGTGTTCACCTCTGCACACGGATTTTAAAATGGTTAGCCTTCCAATGAATCTGACGCTTGCCTCTAGGAAACTACTTTTGAAACAGACTATTTTCCCAATCCCATTATGTAATACGTTTTGGGGGGTTCTTTACACACACAAAAAAATACAAGTTATTTACTCTTGGGACCGTATTGTATTCAGTGAACTGGCTATCCATTGTTGTTTTTGATCCAAATACAGCCGTAACACTCAATGTCCAAAAACCAGATTTTGCACGTCTAGCCTCTCATTCAGTGTGAGGCTAGACGTGCAAAGACAATGCAAAGACAAAGCCTTTATTCCCCACGGACTCCAAAATGGCTTCCGAGTGATAAAGGTGAATAACCCCCCCAAAATGAAATGGGATTTGCGAAAATAGCGAATTTTTAGCAGCAGCTCATTTCCAAGTGAGAAATGAGTCAGTTATTCGGCGCAAAAGGTGAAGGTGATTTTGGTGGATCACGCGCAGCGTATTTCTAACAACCCATAATATTGGTCGTATTTATACTAGAGACAATCTTACAGACGTGCTAACGTCTTACAGACTTGCTAACAGACGAATCAGCTGAAGACGAAGTTTGTCCATAATTCGTCTAAACACCATATCTATATCGAGACGAATTGAAGACGATTTTATCCGTCTTAGACGGATACTTCGTCTTAGACGAGTTATTAGTCTCTAGTATTAATTCCACCACAAAAGCGAAAAGAAAGGACATATACAGCAGTATAACAAAAACAACACGTTACTGAATTACTCGGGCCAGTTTTTTGCTCTAAAACTACGTTAAACATTGAGAAGGACAAAGGTATAGAAAGAAAAAAGCTTAGAGATGAATTCCGACGAGGCATTTGAGTTAACGAACTTCAACCTAGGCAAATGACGTTGAGGAAGAAGAAATGAACGTGAGCATGCATGGCTAATAAGTATTACGGTCAATTCGCCCGAAAGTCGGCTCGCCCGACGGCGACTCGCCCGGATAGAAAGATGATACAATCCTTCTGATGGGTTTAACTACCATCGAGCGAATCATCTCTAGTTCCGGGCGAGTCGACTTCCGGGCAAATCGACTGGTTACGGCCAATGATAATGCACAAGGAAAAGAAGCCTTGATAATTAGCTCACCAAAGCGATTGTCGTGTTGTGTTTATCAGCAATTTTCTTCAGCACAGTGTCCTCCAACAAAACTGGATCTTTAGATTTGTCTCCGAAAGTTGATGGTCGATCAGGTGAACCCAAAGGAGAATACGCTGTCACTACTATGTCTGTAACGAAGCAAAATATTTTTTTATGTAGTATATATAGTTTACTTTTTCTCTTACTTTTTAAAACTTTTCAGTGATTATTATATCTCTCGGCAGGCCGTACTAAACCGAACGGATCATTACCTTATATAAGACCTTGTTTTTGTTGCTCGATTCATCGTGCCAAACGCTGGAATTCTAGAGGCACTCGACCCTAAGCGGGTCGTGGAATCTGCACGCCTTGTTTTTCTCCTTTGTATTTGGTGACAAGTCAGCGAGGAAGGGGAAATAAACCATCCTAAAAACCCATGGAATCACCCAAGACAACACACAAAATGACAGGTAAGCGGACTTTACCTGTCAATAAAACGGAGATTGCGATTTGTGGTTGTTATGGGCTCAATTACCAGCCGCTGTTTCGGGAAATGAGCTAGCGCTCATTCTTCTCGGGCAGGATACCCGAACTCGAATGAGCGGCGGAAATCGAGCCTATGGTTTTTAAAGAACATTTCCCTTGATCAATTGAATCAAACCGAGATCGACCGTTGCAAATTACAGTCAATGTACGAGATCAATAACTGTATCAAATACTGTGACATCATGTGGCCTCGAGAATCTTGTCTGCCTCGGGTTTCTTCGCATTTGCTTAAATTGCTTCACAAACTGCGATGATCTCTTGCTTAGAGAGTCAGTTGTAATGAGCAGTTTTCCTTTGCTTTACAAGCCTTGAGGACCTTGAGACTTACACTATGTAGTGACAATATTGTTGCAGGAAAATAATAATAATAAAAATAATAATAATAATAATAATAATAATAATAATAATAATATCACACACTCACCTTTGCTGGAACTAAACTTTAGAAGTTCGTGCTGCGGCAAATATGGGTGCAGTTCCACTATAAAAAGAAAACGTTAGACTAAATGAAACTTTGCGCCGCGTGCTTTGTTTTGGAATGTTGTGATTAGTTCTAATAAGCTACGAGGGTTGGTTGTTGGTTGGTTTATGGCCTGTCTTAGTTCTTACCGGTACATATGGAGTACCTACTCCAAGACAGTATGTTAACGTTTGTGTGTCCTTTGAACATGACAGTAGTAATTGCTTAAACATTGAGGACATTGTAAACCTTACTTTTAACTATGCTTTGAATATTAAAAAAAACAAATTTCGTTATATTTTCCCCAGCTCAAAGAAAACTCACTTTTCAGCCAAACATCACGATATTTGATAATGCTAACAACAAGTATGTCGCTCTCGAGCGTAAAGAGTTTCTGAAATACCTTGGAATCTTTATTGACCAAAATCTAACCTGGAAACACTATATTGATCATGTAGCTTTTAAAATAAGTCGATATGTACGTTTATTATCAAAATTGCATTATTATGTCCCAACCCATACTTCTAACCATTTATCGCTCTCTCATTTCACCACATCTAACCTATGGCTTGTTAGCCTGGGGCTACGCCTGTAAGTCTACCTTTGGGAAGCTCTTTAAATTACAAAAACGTGCCCCTAGATTTATTTATTTTCAAACAACACGCAGTACCTTTATCAAAGCCGGTGTTTTACCGTTGAAATTTTCATTTTTTAAGATCATAGCTAATTTACTGTATGACGTTAGGCACAAAATAGTACCTAGTAGAATTCAAAAGCAGTTTCAAGATATTTCTAATATCCAGCCTCATTTCACTCGATCCTCTGCTTCAAACAATTTCTATACGCAAAGCATTCAGCCAAATTCTTTCCCACGAACTGGATCAACTACAGTATCTGGAATGGAATCCTCTCATCTTAACGCTAAGAAATCTTAGAAAGAACGACTTCACAAGGAAAACAACAAGTGTACTTTTCAAGTAAAACTATGATCCTCGCAGTTATGGACGCAACTTAATTTGACAATTGCGTAGAGAAGCCTGAAAAATTCAGGACTTCAACGGGGTTTGAACTCGTGACCTCGCGATACCGGTGAGACGGTCTAACCAACTGAGCTATGAAGCCACTGATCAGTGACTGATGTTGGGAGCTGGTCATTTGTGGGTTCTAATTTTCACCTGAGGAATGAATCAATAAAGGAATTGATATATGAAATGAATCATATACTGAACTGCGGATATTTTAATTTCTGAAGATTCTTATCTAGAAACTTGCGAAATTATTTATAGAATAAAGCATTTTGACAAATGATATTGGTCTTAAAAGTTAAATGATAATCTTAGTTCAATTAACGTACTTTAAATGCATCTAATGAATTCCCTATCACTGCTATTCCTCTGTTCTTTTATTCAGAAGAATCTTAACTTGATATTTGTGATATCTTTCATCTAGAGTAAACCATTTTGTCAAACATTATTGAATCTTAAGATTATCAGCAATCAATTAACTAGAATCTCAATCTACATTCCACTGTCGCTCTTGTGCATTGACATTATTCTTAAATGTTAAATATTTCCTTTCATTATCTTTGTCATTGTACATGTTTATTAACCATTAAATTTTATCCTAGCTCCACCCAACTCGATTAGCTTTGCTAAATTTGGGTGGACAAACCTTTCATTGTAACTACATGTAGTATTGTATGTGATAAACGTTGTTGTTGTTGTTGTTGTTGTTCACAAAAATCAAAAAGCATCACCCACTATCTTCGTTGTAACCTTATACACATGTAGGTATAACATTTCAGATATCAATAATTATACCTTGGTTACATGCTGGTGCTATTTTGGCAGTTTCCAGAAGACTTGCTGTCTTCTTGATGGTAAAGTTTGAGATTCCAATGGCTTTGCAAAGACCTTGTTCCACAAGTTGCTCCATGGCCTTTCAAGATATACATACACATGTTTGCAGTGATATTTTAGATCTTCAAAAAAGACTTAACTAAACATTATTACCGTAAATCCTTTATTAAGCCCCCCTCTCAAATAAGCCCCCTTCTCTAATATGCTCCCCCCCCTTTCAGAGGAAGAAAGTTATTAAGCCCCCCTCTCTCTTTCAAGCCCCCCCCCCCCTCCCTTACCATCCCACCTTATTCTTCATAACTAAATCAATAAATTATAGACTTTATTTATTAATCCAAATGACCCCTAGGTGTGGGAATTAATGTATTTTAATCTGTGTAACAGGGGGAAGTCCAGGGCGATTCAGGTTTAATCACGATGCTAACACTTCATGTGGACTGATCCGGTATGGTTTATTCACACGTGCCGGAAGTTTGGATTTTGTTCCCACAAGTGAACAAAAATGTTGCAAACAACTTGAACAACATCACTCAAATCTCCACATTTTTTATTTTATTTATATTATATTTGCCACACGAAACTTTACAATGATAAAATCAACCAATAACAATATATATATATATATATATATATATATATATATATATATATATATATATATATATATATATATATATATATATATATATACATGTATATATATATATATATATAGGTATAATAAAACGACGAAGAGACAAACTCTTGACAGTTCCAGCATTTAATCGACGTTTCGGCCTTCGGCCTTCGGCCTTCTTCAGGATAGTTTAAAAGTTAAAAATTAAAAAAGCTATATACAATGGTTGTGAGTGGCAGAGTTACGGGCTTTTATATAGTACACAGAAAATGGAAATTAAGGTTACGTAACAAAAGAAAAGGTCTTAATTACAAGCTAGGCAAAACAAAAAACAATTGATAAAAAGGAACAAACAGACTAATTAGATAAATCGTGTTATTACGTAACAAACTCCCCATTGAGGGCCTCTGAGTGAATGTGCGGGTCAATGTCATAACAAGGTCCTCAGAGAGGGCCCCTAAACAATGTAATAGATTCCCAATCGAAAGCCCCTGAATGAAAAACCAAACACAAACATAACAGAATCCCTCAATAGAGTTTTTGAACAAAGACAACAACGACTAAGTGAAGGCTAACAAAACAAAAGGGCAAGATTACAAACTGGAAACATTCAAAGCTAGATGGGAGCTAACGAGGTCCTACAGACAGCAAAAATTACGATGATTACAAATTTGGGCTGAAAAGAATTTACACTACAATAGAGACAAAGTCAACTGTTGTAGCAGATACGATTTTTGGATTTGAATTCACGCCTTTTGTTAAGACCGTGTGGATATAATGAAAAGAGTTGTGAGGTCCAATATGCTTCTCTGGTGAGGAGCAGTTGTTCAAGATGGGTGGCATTTTTGTGGTTTACAATTTGTTCGATAATAATAAAACTAATTTGACAAATTTGATGCTCAAAAGAATTATAATGGACCGCCAGCTCACATGTTCTTCTGTTCTTAAGCATTGATGATTTATGGTTACGAAAACGAACCTTGAATTCTGTTGAAGTGGAGCCCACGTACTGCTTTTTGCATTTGTTACAAGCAGCCAAATAAATGACATTTTTGGAAGTACAGCTTAATTTCTGATTAATCCTATATATGCGGCCCGTAGCAAAACTCTTAAACTTAGTATCTTGAATCAAAAAATGTTTACAGAGGTCACATCTTTTGTTACATTTGCAACAACCTTGATCATCTTCCAAGGTTTCATTTCTGGCTTCAATGTTCCGAAATTTAGATGGAGCTAAGATTTCTTTTAGGTTTTTTGTTCTGCGATAAGCTGGAAAAATCGACTTTGATGGAAAAATCTCTAAAAGCTCAGGAGACAATCTAAGCAAGTGGGAATGTTTTTTAATCACCTGCTGGATGTCTGGAAGAATTGGGTTGTAGTCAAGTACTAGAGGAAAAACCTTTTTCTTTGGCTTGACTCTTTTTGTTAAGAGTTCGGACCTCTCATTGCTTAATGCTTTTTCAAATTGTCTGTCCACTAATTCCTTGCTGTAATTATGTGAGCACAGATATCCTTTATATTCTTCACATCTCTTGTTCAAAAACTGGTCTGTATAACAATTGCGTTTAATTCGAAGAGCCACCCCATAGGGAATTGCACGCATACAATGTGATGGGTGCGAACTCGAAAAAGGTAAATAAAGATGACTGTCGGTTGGCTTAGCATAAATATCAGTGATTATAAACCCATCTTGGAGGTGAAAAGTAAGATCTAGAACGTTGAGGCTACTCTCCGAATATACCAGTTCAAACTTGATGGTGGGATAGAGTGAATTAATACACTCCGTAAATTCTAGCAATTTCGTCAAACCAAGAGTCCAAAGATCAAACACATCATCTCTATACCTCCACCAAAGCATATTAGGCTTGCTTGCACCTCCAAGTTTAGCCTTCTCATCAATTAATCCC
>NC_090871.1:8868281-8873281 GCF_036669935.1 Montipora foliosa
TTCTTCAGTGCTTGTATTTTTTCGTTTGTTCCTGATGTCGCAAAGTAACTTTGATGATTTGAAAGGACTTGAATCCTTAAATTGAATTAGCGATTTTTTTATTAAGGAACCAACAAGTGAATGGTACACAAAATTAGGAGAAACTGTTGGTTGAATGGACAATAATTGTAGCCATAACAATGCAGGGCATCAACAATGGTTTCCCTTGTAAAATATTAGTTTAAAGGGTTTGTTAAAGCTGTTTCCCATTTTATAGAGCATTGTGGTTGCCAGATTCACTTTCAAACTTATCATGGAAACGTAAATCAATACCAGTGAAAAGTCAGTCCCTTGAATTGTTGATAGAAAATTAAGTTAAATGCATATTGAAACATCAGTTGAGGAATATTTTTTTTCATTCCCACTTTGTGAACCTAACAAACATTGCTGCTGTTTGTTTATTGCTTGGTCATTCAATGTCTTGATCACATCAAATTATTTAATTTTTAGGTATTGTCTCAGACCTCCATAGAGACACTATCTTTATCTAAAAACTTAACTGGTTGCTTTTTGGAGCCCTTTTGTGGCATATTTAGATAGGCAGGAAATGTTCCACATTTTATGGTAAATAGTTCTGCATGGTTTTAAGGAATATATTGCAGCCAAATCTAATTTAATATGAGACTAAAATATGCTGTTTCACATTTTGTGAATTTAAAGACTATTAATATTGTTTGCGCTTGTTTTAAAAGGCTTAAGGCATTGTTAGTAGCTTAAGGTTAGCGTTCAAAAGTGTTCCTTCAATAATCTTATTCTGTAAAGATTACCTTAGGAGAATTGGATTAAGGCCAGTTTTTTCTTCTAGCTTCTTTCCCCATTGCCCTCTGAGAATGGAGTTGATTTGGTTTTGCCCAATGTTGAAAGATGAAACAATGCCTAAACCAGCCGCATGGAATACTTCATTGTGCTTTTTTACAAACATGGGCATGAGGGTGCTTGTAAGCATCTGACCATGTCAGGCTCTTATGGAGCCTTTAATTTACTCCCGTTACTCCTGTATAGTGTCCCTCACTCAAAGGATTAAATTATAAATATGTATATGTGTGTACCATTGTTTCGCATGCTTAAGTGTTATTATAAATAATTTATTTCTGTAAGAGAGTCTTCTTTTCGTGTCGGTCATTCAAAAATTGTTGGAATTGCTTGTTTGAGCTGTTGGATGAAAGAGGCAGAACATTTGATGAGGCCCTCCTGTGGGGAGGGGTCCTTGTTCCCATTAACCCTTTAAGCCCCGAGGGGTTCCCCATTGACGAGTAAAATCGTCTGGCGTTAGACAGAGTAAAATCTATAAGTGCCATTTGGCACTATCGGGGCTGAAAGGGTTAAATATTTGCTTGTGTTTCCAGGTTGTTCCCCAAATTACTTTCAAACTTGTTCCCAGCTTTTTGATCCCTAAAATTTAAATTGGTTTTCTTCCCTTGTTCCCTAAAATATTTTGATATTGTTACTCTGTTCCCCAGTTCAAATTAGCCATGTTCTCTTCTTCCCCAAAACCCCTGGGAGTGCCTCTTTGATGTTGATTCTCTTATTGGCCTCATAGTAATTCACTGTAGAATTGCAAGACACAGCAAGTTCTTATTTGGAAGTGAGGGAAAAGTTTTGAATGAATTTTCACACAATACAAGAAACACAATTTTGACTGCCCCTTCTAGTCTATTCTAGATCTTGCTCTTTTCGGACATGAATCAGCTGGCGACCTGCGTGAGGGCAAGCTCTAGAAGCTCTTCCTTAGTGAGCCTTTTCTGAAAAACTTTCCAAGTCTGGCTTTCCCGTGTTAGGGGCCGAGGTTTTTGTGCAAAATTCATCAGCGACTTCCTTGCAGCTTATAAACGGTGTTCCTTCGATCAATGGTCAATAAAAGTTTTGTAGTGCTTATACAAATTTTCGCTACTTAAAAACGTATGTTTACACGAAACAAATATCAACTTGGCAATTTTTCTTTCCCGATTCACGTGAGCGCTATTAATAAAGGGCCAGAAAACCATTTAATGGCAATTTTTTTGTCAACAAACATGAGTTGTCCGCGAGCAGAATTCGAACGTAAGCTGTTGTGCTTTGGCTGTTATTTATGTTTTTTCTTACTATTCTAAGACGAATTCAGGCTGATATTTTCGAATCAAGTGTAAGAAGACGGCAAAACCGTATTGATAATGTATTTATTTGTGTTCACCTCGCGAATAAAGACTGGTCGCATCTTTTCCACGGGGTAGATCGTCAGCAATGCCATTTACGCACAACTGAAATGCACTGTTACCGGTGAAAGGGCAAATGATTGACAGGATAGCACGGTTTTGACTGCCGCGCGCACTGCGGGCGCGGGTTCCGTATGCAAGGCAATATTTGGCCCTGGATTAGTGTACACTCTTCTCTTAAGCTTCCACCTTCGCCTTCTATCGCACCCATCAGTGTCCATTTCTTGTAAGCATGTTGCTACTGCTTGCCTTCACACCTGATAACCCTCACGGCGCAAAGTATGCCACATGCTCCTGTAGCCTGATAAACAGCCGGGCCCATCTAACTCCTCCTGTATTCTAGCTCGGACATCCTGGTTATTGGAATCCGACAGCTTACGTCGTCGAAGGCCAAGTGACTTGAATCTCTCCTTGAGCGTTCGCAGGCTCATTTCTATTTCGTGGTATTTGAGCAAAAAGCACAGAATAACTTCATATTCGTATCCTTCGTTGAAATAATATTTAAGTGCTTGTGTTTTTTCATCAAGTTTTGCACCGCAGGTAGCACAAAATTTACTGTAAAGAGTAACTGCTGCTGTACAAACATTTTTGTGGCGATGTCGAGTTTGCCGCCGCCATCTTGAAATGTAGATAGTATCGTGTGGTACATTTAAAAAAACTCGGTCCAGTCCCTGGTGAAGGAGCGGGTAAGCTTGTAGAATTCGGAGTGAGTTTTTTCAATTTGGAGTGAGTTTTTGGAATTCGGAGTGAGGTTTTAGAATTCGGAGTGAGTTTTTGGAATTCGGAGTGTAGTTTTGGAATTCGGAGTGAGTTTTTCGAATTCGGAGTGAGTTTTTAGAATTCGGAGTGTAGTTTTGGAATTCGGAGTGAGTTTTTGGAATTCGGAGTGTAGTTTTGGAATTCGGAGTGAATTTTGGAATTCGAAGTTTAGTTTGGAATTCAGACTGCACTTGTGGGCCACCGTATGAAACAAGTCTTCAATTGATATCTGTGGCTTCAAAACCATCTCAACTAAATGCTCATACCTTGTGCTTTAACATATAGAAAAATTAGTTTGAGGGATCCACTACGAATGGAGAAATCATTCCTCAAAACAGTCGCTACGCTTTTTCTGTTCCGCAATTACGCAATAATATTTTTCGAGACCACTTCTTTCAATGTTGCTCCTGCTCCAACCAAGTCGTAAGTGGGTTCCAACCAAGCATTTTCTGAATGCTCACAAGTTCCACTAGCTATTTCCACAGTTTCGTCGTCGTAGCTTTCAGGGTCGCGAAAATATTATCCTTTGACTGAGTCGCTACGTTTTTTTTCACATGCCGGGCCATATTCAACCTAGTCTTGAGTGCCAGTAAACATCACAAATCTACTTCGCAAAGAAGCCATGATTTCCATGTGCTTCACAAGGCTTGGTAACCTTTCCTCTATGGATATTATTGGGAAGTCCACAATGTCTTTTCAGGGGCAATTTTCAGGAAATTGAGAGATACACTGCTCTGACCTCAAATTGTAAAGTGGAGCAAAAAAGTGGAGCAGAAAGCCAGCGTTTAGGGTGTCAATAGAACTAAATGAGGGGATGCTATCCTCCATGTAGTGAAAGCTTTCTGTTTTTACTTTTTATTTGCCTCAAAATTGACTATCTGTATGAAAGACCACGCCTGCAAGGGGTCATGGGTAAATCAAAAATTCAGTTTTAACGGACCAAACATTAATATTTTCCGAACAATTAGAAAGATATGTAAGTCTGGGTGTGAAATAAGCCAAAATAAGTGATTTTCACCACAATAAACACAATTTCACAATTTTTAGGTATGTTACAGAAATGGGTACCGTGATCATGCTACTCATCATTACCAATTACACATACATATATATAATTATATATCCATATATACATATTTACATATATGTACATGTATGAATTTGTTGATGAGTAGAGAAAAGATTGTCAAAAGTGTTAGGGAGGAAGTGATTATGATAAGAGTACTGTACATAAAACAAGCCACAAGGAAAGCATTTATGTTAAAGATGTCGAGGATGTTAAGGCTGTAAAACAAGGGTCCAGTATGAGCAAAATAATCAACTCCACCTATGATTCTAACAATACGTTTCTGCAGGAGAAGAAGCCTGTTTAAATTAGAGGGATAATTTGGACAGTTATTGCCCTGGTCCAAAACACCTAGTCAGCCCCCTTTTTTATCGCTACTGGTAATGCTTTTTGCTTAATTAAATAAGCAACCCCCCCTCAAACATGCTTGAAATAAATAGGCCCCCCCTCCCCCGTCCGGGTGAGTGACTACATAATTGTAGTCCCTGTGGATGACTGTTTAAAATGACATTGACTGGCTTTTCAACAACATGAGCAGAAGTCATCTTCAGAGTCTACTCTGAAGACTCTGAAGGTGACTTCCTCTCAGGTTGTCAAAATGTCAATGTCATCCTAACCCCATCACTATAATTACAATATTAGTATAGAGGAAAAGGATAGGTGATTCTTTCATTCCTTTTAACAAATTTGGGCACTTGTATTTTACATCTATTCACCATCTCTTGCTGACACTCACCTTCCAAGTCTTCTGCATATTTTCTTCTGAATAACCAAGAATTCCTTCAGCTACGCAGTGAGGAAAAGGTGACTCTTTCTTGAAAGCTATTGGAATGTGGATCTATTGAAAACAAAATGTTACAACGATTTCATTCTGCTAACTGTACAATGCATTGCTTGGATTAAGACAGAAATGTTACTTCTATACAAAATATACACATATGAGA
>NC_090871.1:8878281-8915781 GCF_036669935.1 Montipora foliosa
TTGACACATACCAAAAGCGAAATTTTTCCCAGTGGACATGTCAAATGCACTTGATCGTAGAAGCAACCGAAATCGATTAGTAAAAAGTAAAAGAGTTGTTTTGCGAGATTGTGTTAGTAAAAAAATAAAGAATAATTTATGCTCATGATAGGTCATGATAGGGATGATCATGTCTATTCCGAAGATGAAATACATATTAAAAAAATTTATGAAAAAATTATTTGAAAATGATTGCAGTGGAGGTTGCGGTCTCTCAAAATTTTGTTGATGCTGATTTGTTTTCATATGCGAGAAAGAAAATCTGCTTCAAACCCCTATGAGAGGGGTATAAACTATTTACGAGATACTTTGAACCCAGCGCAAAAGCTTCCTCTTTGTCAAAACTGAGAAACTAGTGCACCGATTTCGTGGATTAGTGTAAAAACAATTCTGACAGACCCCTCAAATCTTTCTACACATGAACGTTTACACAAGAAAATCACATGACCTTTCCTTTGACTCTGCAACGTCAAACCTCAAAAATCTTTTCCGCTTTTCGAATCAAGGTCATTCGTATAATACTAGGTTCTCTTCTGCCGGTAATTACTTTGATAAACCATCTAGAACTAACTTAATGCGCGGGGGGTGCAGAGGAATAATGGAATAAGAACAACGGAATTTTGTGGGCCGGGGGGGGGGAACTTCCATATAAAAAGGGGAGGGATGTTCGTCGTCTCGTTTAGGGGTATAAATTTCGGATTTTGGTCTCACTTAGGGTGTTCTTGGCAAAACGCAATCATATATTTGAGTCTCTTTAGGGTTGCGCGCGAAGAAATATAAAAGTCTATCTTTACACTTTTATATTTCTTCACGAAAGTGAAAGTATTCATTAAAAGGCACTGTATTTTCTATATATCCGAGTTTTAATATGGTCTCTTTTAGGGGTTCCCGCCTTGACTAGCCAATGAAGCGACCATTTGTATTTTTTTCTTATTTGAGTAGTAAATAAAGTTAAAAGTTTAAGTTGTATCAAGATTTATTTTGCACAAAGCACGGTAAAAACCCGTCCTTGTATAATTTCAATTTTAAGCCTTATTCGTGGGTTTATAGACCTTTATACAACAAAAATTGCTTTCAAGTTGCAAGTAAAAATTTACTCCTGAAGGACACTCAGACTTGTTAGCCATATTTCAATAACAAACCTCTTCAATCACGGCTCTACAATACAATAGTTCTCTACAATTTTCAAGGTCTTATGACTACCACTAGCCAGCCCTTTACCGTTTTCTAAATCTTTCTAGTTACTTTAAGGCCCAGTAATACGGGCAACGTTAACATTTTCCGTGCATGCAACTAGTGGGACAACAATGTCGCGTTGCAAGTTGAGATCGTTTGTTGTGTGTATTACCACCTTCTTACGCAACAAACTTTTATGTTGCAAAAAGTAGACGTCGCTTTTCCTTTTTGCAACATGAAAATTTGTTGCGCAAGAGGGTGGTAATACGCGAAACAAACCTTCTGAACTTGCAAGGCAACATTTTTGCGCGACAAGTTGCACAAAAAACGTTGTCCGTGTTACTGGGGCTTTATTGACAAGGACAACTGTTGCAAAAGGCAATGCTGATAGCTAGTGAAGGTTCGAAACATTTAATATTATCCAGCTAGGAGTAATAATTGATTATGTAGTGCGTTCGGCGTTCGTTTGGAGAACTTTGGACGTTGGAATCATTAGACGAGCCGAGATGCCATGAAGACGATGCATTTATGTAAAGAAGGTGTATCGAACGGTTGTTAGGATTGTGGAATGTGGATAAAAATGGAAAATTTGCAGTAAGGAGATAATGTCGTCACAAAACCTAAATTTGTGAACATCTAAAATTTGTTAAAATTGTCTGAGAGATTATTACTTAAAAAGGCCCTTGCCAAAAATTAGCGTGTTGGTTCAATTTGACTCCATACAAACAATCACAAGGTGCGCGATCGTCGTTTGCGGATATGACATATTTAAAACCGACTGAGATGTGTGTGCACGTATGACGCAATTCAAGATGGCGATGAAAAAGCAGAGGAACACCCTGTGCACAGGATCCCAGATACCACAGAATACCCAGCATAAGGATACGTCGAACGCAAAAATCTTTGTAATTCCTAAAGACTAGTAGTAATCTCGGATTATTGAAGTGCGTTCGACAGTCGCTTTGGATTTGGAAGCAAAGGAGACTGGGTAGGGGAGGAAGTAATCGTACAGGACCCGGCGAAAATTGACGATACGAGCTTGTACTTCTTGAGAGGTTTCAATAAGCACCAAGTATTATGACTCACGTGACAGGATATTGAAATACTTTACTCTTGGCTGGACTCGGAATCGCAAGTAATTGCGATCTGTTCGGTTTAAGGAAATATGTTGCGCACGTGGTCAAAATAAGAGAGAGGACATGTAGTTACTAGTAAAATACCAAGGCCAGAAAGATTGAAGAAAATAAAAGGGAGTCGAGTAACATTGGCATCGAGGCTGACACGTATCAAAACCGAGATCCGCGTGCAGGTATGACGTAATTCAAGATGGCGCTGAAAAAGTAGACGAACTTACTTGCTAAAGCTCACCCCATGCACAAGATATCCAACATTAAAAATTGCGTTCTCTTAATGTCGAACGCAAAAAAACGAGGCATTTCCTCTTGAGTTTTACTCAAACCAAGCAGTACCCACATACAGTCCATCCATCTATTTCTTAACACCAGTCTTAAAAGCTGCAATCTGATGAAGGTACTATCACAAGTTTTCTTTATTTATTTTTTTACAGCGATTGCATTATTTGATCATGACTAGACATGTCTTGTTGATTTGGCAAGGGAAATAGCTTCTTTTAAAAATACAACCGTAATTGTAATCAGGCATGATAAAACGTGATTAAAACCTAAATGTTGTCACTGACTAAAAAACTTTGAAAGTGTACGTTTCGGACAAACGTCAAGAGTATGAAACACGGAGATGAAGTAAATGAAAGGGGGGGATGTTAAAACAAGAACGACATCTCAAATGACCAGCTCTCAAAATCAGTGGCTTCATAGCTCAGTTGGTTAGAGCGTCGCACCGGCATCGCGAAGTCACGGGTTCAAACCCCGTTGAACCCAATGCCATTAACGAACCCAATACCATTAACGGTCACTTTCACATTCCGGACATCTTCAAGTTACAGGCTAATCCCAAGTGACGTTCTCACGTCATTTAAAAACCATTTCATCTACACCTGCACACCAATTATTCTTGGTTTGCATCCACGTGATGAGACGGCCATGTTTGTGAACAAAAAGATAGAAAATGGCTCCACAAGTTTTGCATAAATATAGTGTCAAATCTACGGTGCCCAGTAAGGGACATGAGATGCAAAATATATTTTGTAACTAGCACTGTCACTTAATTATCTAGCACTGCTACTTACTATCTAGCACTGCCACTTACTATCTACCACTGCCACTTACTATCTAGCACTGCTACTTACATCTCTAGCACATAAAAGCTAACCTTGGGCCTAATTAGGCCTAGATAATAAGTAGCAGTGCTAGATAAATAAGTGACAGTGCCAGATAATAAGTAGCAGTGCTAGATAATTAAGTGACAGTGCTAGATAATAAGTAGCAGTGCTAGATAAATAAGTGACAGTGTCAGATAATAAGTGACAGTGCTAGATAATAAGTGACACTGCCAGATAAATAAGTGACAGTGATAGATAAGAAGAGTTTTTGGATTTGATGTCCCTTACAGGGCACCGTACAAATCCCTAAAAAAGACATTTAATGCATTGTTCTGTAAACCAATGTGGCTGCCGTGACGTCAGATGCAAACCATCAATTCTGATGAAGGTTGCAGTATTCTAACCGAAAGTCAGAGACAACATCAGGTTTTTATCAGGTTTTTTTTACAACCACTTTCTGGACATCAGTCCTAATCCTCCCATAGATCTTCAGGAACTTCCTCCGCTTTGTACATCCACGTCGGCTTAAAGTATCTCAGATGTACTCCAATGTTTTCAATCGCTTTCATGTCATCTTCGTCCAGTTTCAAATCCAAGGCTTTTATATTTTCCTTGATGTGCTTCTCGGAGGCGGACTTGGGAAGCACTGGAGTTTTTCGTTTAATTCCCCAGGCTAATGCAACCTGTGGAAAAATACCATTAACAGGTTGAAACAGAACAATCAGATCAAGATGATCCAAATATTAAAATCCATTTTGATGCAATAATTCAGTGCATTTCTTCACATTAGATCCCGTATACCAAAACTGCCCATTACCGCATGATTATATAATTCCCGACCCTTATTGGGGTTACATTCTAGCCCAGAAATTATCATACTTTCTCAGAAAACAGCGGGACAAACTACGGAATTTTTAACTTGATTAAATAATCCACACATTTTCTTTTGTTATTCAATATAAAACCTCGATTTTACGTCCAACACCGATTTTGTTTGTTTTCGTCTATCATCACGTTCTCATGTAAAAACTAAATATGCTTCACGTATTTTTACCCCAAAAGGAAACCTAAGGGTTTCGGTAGATGAACGGAGAAAAAGACCTCAATCGGTTGACGGAGGCAGAGCAGAAATCATCAGCGGCCTTTTCTGTTGCAAAATTGAGGATATATAAAAAGCACTCAGGTTAAGATTACTGAACAAGGAAATGACGATTGTCAACTCACCAAAGCGATTGTCGCGTTGTGCTTATCAGCAATTTTTTGCAGTACAGCATTTTCCAACAGAACTGGTTCTTTAGATTTGTCCCATGGTCGATCAGGTGATCCCAGAGGAGAATACGCTGTAAGTACAATGCCTGTAGTGAAACAAATGAGTTTTCTTAGCTCTTTCTTTCTCATTGTTTTTATTTTTAATTCCTTCAATTATTTCATATCTTTCGTCGCCAGAGTGCTAAAAAATGTTGCATTTGGCCTTGGAACAAATGCGAGTACGTGCGAAGTAGAGCAGACAGAACTAAAATAATAAAGCTCAGACCCAGGTCCACCTGTCGCGGAACCCTCAATTCATTTTCTACGGAACTTTCTTTCAGTGTCAACTGCATTTTGTGCTAAGGCAGTAATCCAATAAAATTAAAGCATATCAAATCGTAGGTTGGTTTTTGAGGAGAATGGAAAACCGGAGTACCCGGCGGAGAAAAGCCTTTCGGAGCAGAGTAGAGAACCAACAAACTCAAGCCACGTGTGACGCCAAGTCTGGAAATCGATCGCAGGCCACATTGGTGCTACATTGGGCCAAGTCATAATCAAAATGACTCACAAGTTCAATATGTTTATCACTACTGTTGTGTCTGTTTGATCTTTACTCTACTTTAAAGGTTTTTCTGCGGATACTCCATTTTTACCGACTCACAAAAGTCGTGAATTGATTTGATGCACTCTAATTAGATTCCACTTTATATGAATAGAGTTGTAGTTTTACGAGCTAGTGGAACACTCCGCGAAAACCTTGAGACAAGCATGACTCACCTTTGCTGACACTAAACTGTAGCAGCTCTGGCTGAGGTAAATACGGGTGAAGTTCCACTATCAAAAACAAAAGTACGAGAAGACAAAACAAAAATCCAGTGGCGTAACTGAAAACAGCAAGGAAAAACTGTTTATCAAGTATGGTAAGACATGACCACAAAGGGTCACCAAGCCCTGATCTTTGGCTAACAGCAGGGAACTGTACGCGCGAGATATTACCACGAAACACGAAGTTATTGAATTAATTATTACCGTCGGACGGTCGCAGACTCTGCTATGATCTGAGAGGTTATACAGAGAAACGATACATCCTTCACTCTGTCACACAAAAGGCGTGGAAGATTTTGTAATAATCAAATTTAAATTTCTGGAATTGAATGAGCAATTTGTTATTTCTTTTAATCAACAACCTGTGTATAGTGAAACGGTTGTAACACATCTAAGGATCGCTACCGGGCCACATAAAGATCTCTTGAGACAGTTGTGAGATGATGAAGGGAAATCTTAATTTGATCCATCCCTTCCGCTAAAAGGAGAAGTAAATGTTCACAACACAATATTGGTGATTTAATTAATTAATTAATTATTTATTTATTTATTTATTTAAGTAAGTAAGTAAGTAAGTAGGTAAGTAAGTAAGTAAGTAAGTAGGTAAGTAATCAGGAGTACCCGGCCATTCGAATTCGAAGCAACGCGTCCTCGATCCATGCTTACGCGGCTACGTGGCTACTAAGTCATGAGCTAAGTAAAATGAGAAAGTGACTGAGCGAGTACACTGTGAGCGAGTGACTGAGCGAGCAAACGGGTGAACTGTGAGTACGTAAGTTTCCATTGTACTTTTATCATAGTGACGATCATCGCTATCGTATGCCTCACGTTTTTTTGATGCTCTAAGAACAACATGGGTATACCTAGAGGGTTTTTTAAAAATAATTTGATTTTATTTTTTGGACGGTATCTTATGGAGATGGAGCTTAGCCATTGTTTGAACAAGAACGTTATCAGGAATGAACCGCTTCAAGTAGTCGTATTTGGTTTGCCTTGAGGCAGCCTAAACATTAGTTTTAACTGCAAGAGGTACAATAAACCGATTGTTCAGTGAGTAATAGTAAATGGCAATAATATTTCGGATATCTATCATTTGTTTATACCTTGGTTACATGCAGGTGGTATATTCGCAGTTTTTAAGAGATTTGTCGTCTGCTTGATGGTAAAGTTTGAGATTCCAATTGCTTTGCAAAGACCTCGTTCCACAAGTTGCTCCATGGCCTGTTAAGGTGAAGTTTTAGACGTAAGCATGCTGGGGACTAAGTATGTGTACGTAGATGTTATGCAGGCAACTTAACGAGCGGCGGAGCCGCGCGGAGAATGGGGAGGAGCGCCCTCCTCATTCTCCACGCGGCTTTTCCCTCTCGGGCCAACAATACCGCCGGATCCCCTCGGGCATGAGCGGGGGAATGCGGGGTCATTCCCTTCTTGGTCCCCCAGCAAACGGGTCCCCGCATACCTGAGGGAACAGTCACTCCATGGTCGGCGGTTTTCATGTTCGCGCCACATGGTAAATTAGAGTATCGTCGCTTTGCTTCGTTTCGGAACAATGGGATGCTTTGCGAAGTCACGGACCAAGAAAGGCTGTTGTAGCTGACAATCTAAAGGGCTTGGTATTGAAACTATAGTTAAGCACATTTTCTGATTTGATATTGAAACTTTAATAAAATCAAGGTGTTAATTAAATGGCTTAATGTCTGCCAACAATATAGGATAGTACGCTCAGAGATGTTCGTGTGGAACATTAGTACTTCACTTTTACCTCCAGGGAACGAGGATTGCTCTTGCTTTCACTTTCATATAAAAAGTGAAGCCCCGTTCATGCCCGAGGCGGCAGGTACAAAGCAGAGGTCACCCACAGGTCACAAGTCACAGGTCATTGTTTTACCAATAATCGATAGTATCCTAAACATTCATTAAATCTAACCTTAGGCCTAATCGTAGCATTGGTAAACGGTTAGCTACATAGGCTTATTTCTGTATTAGTAAAACAATGACCTATGACCTGTGTTTGTACCTGCCCTGAACGGAGGTCAGGTGGGAGTCAGAGGGTTTCCAAATGACTGGTACACTCATTTCGATAGTGACTCGGAGATTTTTGAAACAAATACGAGTGCTCTGGTTGGGATATTCTTAGTCACTGAGCTATCAGAGATGCTCAGGTGGCAATTATTATTGTCTTCCTATATACGGTTAGGCCTGATGTGGTCGAAATGGTGCATTCTGGCTATTGTAATGAATGAAAATTGTTAACGTCGGTCAATTAAACAAATAGATGTGGTAAAGTAACACCTCTTCAGCCCTCCATTTTTCTTGCAACATTTGCAAGTTCTGCATCTTTTTTGGACCTTATTCATCAATGGATCATTGGTGGCTGTGTTTCTGTTCTCTCATGACCATTACGAAAATTAGCCAACCAGACAATTATTAGAAAGTGATTTCTTGCTTATGAAAGGTGGGCAGCTTTAACTGTATCTGTTTTATCAAAGTATAGATCTAGACCTTTCGTGTCTTTGCCACATTCACCTGCCAAGTCTTTGCCATTTCTTCTTTTGAATAACCGAGAGTTCCTTCAGCTATGGAGTTAGGAAATGGTGACTCTTTCTTGAAAGCAATTGGATAGTGGATCTATTCAAAACAAAATAGCTTACAATATTTAAAAAGTTACTATTTTATTTTCCTATGTTCAAAACACCTTAATAATATCCTTGATTGAATCAAAGAAAGAATAAGTTTTCAGAAAACAGGAGAACTAGGGCACTCGGAGAAAATTCAACCTCTCAAACCTGGCCCCAGTTAAGTTCAAACTAAAGATAGGGCTATCAGCTGGATAATCACTATCCAGTAGATAAGTCATAGCAAAACCAAATGTTTTATCGAATGGATTATTAGTGATTTATCCAGTGGGGTTAGCACAATGTGCGAGCCAGCGAGCCATGCGAGTCATCCGAGCCATGGCTGCGAGTCATGTGAGCCAACATGGCAAGCCATACGAGTCAACATGCGAGTCACAGTTATTGAAAGCTAACCGTTTTAAAATGGCTGCTTAGACTTAATAACTATTTATCAGCGCTATTTGAAATGGGTGCTTAGACGTACATGCGAAATTCAAATGGCTCGCATGGTTCGCAGATTGTCCAGCCCCTATCCAGTGGATAGCGTTATCCACCTTTTGACTGACAACTTGATGAGTAAAACAGTACAAAGACATATTATAGGCCAGTTTTACATGAAATGCATGATTAATATTCAAAGTAATATTCATGTCGACAGTCTACTCACAAGATATAGGTCCAGGTACTTCAACTGCAAATGTTTAAGAGTTGTTTGACAAGCTGGTAATACATCCTCTGGAGCCTGACTGTTACACCTAATTTCAGAAATATTATAAAAGTTAAGCATTAAAGTCCATTGTGTGCAGCTGAGTTGATGGGAATAACTACACTATATATATTGTGGCTAGACCTATCTTAGAATGCCATATTTTAGGAACATAAAGCCAAATCACAATCTACATTAGTGACAGTTCAAATCGCACAAAAGCAGATCATAATCTTTAATATCAATTCAAAATAGAGCGTTCAAGAGAGCTGTAACAGGACCACCCTTCTAAGGTGCCCCCGATTAGTAGCGGCAGGTATTTTTTGCAGGTTGCAGGTTGAAATTTCATTATAACTGAAAAACCGCCGGCACTAATAAGCGATAGACTTGCCGTGACTGTTACATGAAAAGCTAATCTTAGGCCTAAAGAAAAGTTTTCAGGCCTAAGGTTAGCTTTTCAAGTAACAGTCACGGCAAGTCTATCGCTTATTAGTGCCAGCGGTTTTTCAGTTATAATGAAATTTCAACCTGCAACCTGCAAAAAATACCTGCCAGATTAGTAGGCTAAGTGTAGCCGGCTAGAATCGAATGAGACACGTTATTAAACTTGCTTATGTGGTTTGACAGAAGATCTTTAATCCAGAAACAACCTGTTGGTGAGAGAAAAATGTCTTTTACCTTGTTGGGACCTATAATCATGGCCTTATTGATCTTCAATAACAGGTGCAAGCAGAAAAAGACAGGAAAAAAGAAAGTATTCCGTTTTTGCCTGTGAGGGGTTCATTGCAAGTGACAATAGACAGTTTTATTGTTGAAGCTAAGGCCCGGTTCAAACATCGAACTTTTCATATGCCTAGACTAATGCAAATGAGCAAAAACAATAGATTTTTGTCATTTGCATTAGATTCAGCACAGGAAAAGTTCGACTTTTGAGCTACGCCTTAGTTACCTGGCCTAAGAATGGAAGCGAGGCTGTTGGTGACCTTGTTTGATACAAACTTTTGTGCTTTTCTATTGTTACTGTAGACGAATGTAGCCCTTGGTGCAAGAGGTCCCGAGTTCGATTCCTGGATCTCACATCCTTGTTTCGACTTCTCTCCTTTCAGTTTAGCTTAAGTAGCTTTAAATACCCTTAAAACGGAACACTGATGGAGAGGGGGGAGTAAAATGAGCCCACCGTCGACCTTAGGTTTGTCAGTTTAATTACTGTTATGAGTCATCGACATTAAATATGGTCGCTTTACTTTACTTTTACTTTACTAATTAGAATTACAATTTACATGATAAAAGCAGTGAGATCTGTATCAATACAACTTAGTGACTGGCAACCTTGCAGCCATTATAGGCTAGGTCACTGAGCAAACAACTGTACAATGACCTCTAATAATGTTGTTGTCCATTCTTTGCTCCACAAAGACAAAATACAAAATGACATCAAACCACATGCATAGAGGCCTTTTTATTATCTAATTTACCAGAGTTTAGAAACTATGAAGAGATCTTCTCGTTTTATTTTCCCCTCGTTAAAGACTTCAGTCAGTGTTTCACCAATTTCTTCCTCGTTGCCGTAAATATGTGCACCATCTATGTGTTTGTATCCATTTTCTATAGCAATCCTCACAGCTTTACCAACTTCTCCCTTTTTTGATTGCCATGTTCTGCAAGTTCAAGCAGAACAAACAATACAACAATATTATTATTAGACGAGAATTGGAAATCATCCCAGCTAAGCAGTTACCTAGAAAGCCTGAAAAAAGCCTGCGATTGCACTGCGCTGTAGTGAAGCACATTCACATGGACATGCAGAGGTTCGTATGGAAAGCCATAACGTTCTTATGTAATCTTTATTCTTTTAGTCTTGAAATGTTGTCTTGATGTTTTGGAGTTTTCTCATAGTGTACTGTGGCAACATTATTATGTAGTGAGGTTTTGTAGTTACATGACCGTCACGAGGTTTCATGGTCACTTGTTATGTTTCCATCAAGATGGACTGAGGTCTTCTTTTGACGTGCTGTGTTTATAATCACATGAAGGGAGAAACTCGACGTCATAAAAGAACCTCACCACATAAAATGTACACACAGCGCGTCAAAAGAAGACCTCAACACATGCATCATGATGGAAACACAATACGTCACCATCAAACCTCGTCACATCATGACAAAACCTCACCACATAATGACAAAACGACCCCACAAGGCAAAACTTCAAGCCCCTTTTTAGGCTCTCGTCGCTTTGCTGCTTAATGTTGTGTTATCGTACATAACGTGTTATCAAGCAGGAGACACGAGGAAGTATAACTGAAACTTGGCGTTCGTTTAGCCTACACGTAATTAATTTTCCGTAGTCGAATAACACGACATGGTGCACTAATAATGGCAGCTAGTGGGATCCGAAAGCCTTTCAGTTAAAAAAAAAAAAAAGAAGTTATGGGATCCAGAAGCGTTCAAACGAAGAAAATAAGAAGAATGACTGATGACAGATCCAGCGCCAAACGAAGCCGCTGATTCAGCTCAATTACAAGAAGGGCTGAGTGCACAACAACTAGCGATTCAACAGGTATCTGTAGCAAACTATCAAGGTTCACGGCAGAAAAAAATTTGTTTCAAACCTGAGAACTGGCCACAATGGATTAGGTGTTTCGAGAGATTTCGAAAAACAACAAGACTCGACCAAAAAGAAGGCGAGAACCAAGGTAAACACTCTGATTTATTCAATTGGTGAAGAAGCCGATGACGTTGTAGTGTCATTCGGACTTACAAATGGACAAGCAAAGCGGTACAACATCGTTAACGACAAGTTTGAGATTATTTTGTGGTCAAGAGAAATGTGATATTTGAACACGCTAAATTCAACCGCATCTTCCTACATTACCCAACATTAATTAGCCATTAATTAAGTCCTACTCTCTACCCTTAGCCTAAAGAAAAGAGCATTTCCTTGTTAATACAGTGTGGGGGTGTACC
This sequence comes from Montipora foliosa, assembly GCF_036669935.1. NCBI lineage: Eukaryota > Metazoa > Cnidaria > Anthozoa > Scleractinia > Acroporidae > Montipora > Montipora foliosa. Next base: position 8,890,096 of record NC_090871.1, read on the forward strand.
CAGCCTACTTACAAGGAGGGGTTCCAACTTATCGAAAAATTCAAGAGAGTTCACTGATTTTCTAGGCATTGAGAAAGCATGTGCCGTGCGTGTCACGTTATATTGATTTTGAAGAAACCAAAATTTTCTTGACGTATCAACTCGTACATTCTGTTCTGCTCTAGGATTCTGTTCTCATTTCTCAATCAATAAACAGAAGGTCAGTGAGCAAATGACAGATATCAATGGTGTTTTTTAGCAGAGATTTCAATTAAAGCATCAAATGAATGTAAATATTCTGGTTATGGTGAATGTTCAAAACAGCTTGAATTTGAAAAAGTCAAAACTTCGAAAGCGCTGGAACCCCTGGAACCCTCCCCTGGGAACACCCCTGTAGTAAATCGAACAACCAACTCACCCCAATGCAATCAAGGGCATGAATTCTCCATTGTTAAGTTTAACACTTTCCTGGGCCTAATTTATGGAGAAATAAAGAACACAAATAAAAATTCATTACCTAAAATTTAAATCTATACTCTGAAAGAATTGATCAAATATTTACGTTTGATTTAAAAGATCTCGGCTTGGAGCCACAGGTAACCAACGTTTTGGTTGGGCTTGACATACCCAGATAATTGAACCTTGATTTTATGAAATGCTGAGGGACTGCGTTGTACACTTTTTCATATCAGAGTTTTTGCGTGTATTTTGCTTAGCAACATAAACGCTGTGTTACTGAAAGATTTCTGACTGGCTGGTTTACTGAATGGTTGGCAGTATGTGGAACACGATTTATGTCGTCAGCGTAACTCGTGATAAATATTTCAAGACGTACTGGAAAAGTGTCTTCGTTTGCTTTGTCTTTTGATTTCTCGGCGCTTTCGTTGGGTTGAGTACACAAGCTTTAGGGGCTACATTACAGTTACATTTAAGCTCAAGAGGCTGCCACCGCAGTCCCACAGTCAGTCTATAATTTACATATTTCATCCAGCTTCAACATCAAAAGTCCCACAGTCTAGTTATTCGACCGCTTAGTTCTTTAAGCAATGAATCGAAACCAGAACATTACACATATAATATACCTCTTTCGTTAATCCACAATGTGGACCATGGTGGCAGTACATTTTACTCCTTGGAGTTATAACATTCATATTCGTTCACTACGAGACTGCTGACCGCGGTGGCAGTCCGTTTTACTGCTTCGACTTACAACACTGCGGACCGCGCGAGCAAAGAAATATTAATTTGCCCCCTGAGCATCCCATAATGTCTTGCTAAAATTGCGGTCATAACTAGGAGGATCATAGCTTCACTTGATTTAATATCCGAAGTTCAATACATGATTCCTTCATATATATCATTTCATCGTTGATTCATTCATCACGGGATCATTGGAACCCACAACTGACCAGCTCCTAACGTCAGGGGCTTCATAGCTCAGTTGGTTAGAGCGTCGCACCGGTATCGCGAGGTCACGGGTTCAAATTCGGGTTCAAGTCCTGAATTTTCAGGTCTCTCTACGAAGTTGGTAAAATTGCCTTTATAACTACGAGGATCATAGCCTCACCTGATGTAAGTATTATTGTAACCATTTAACGTTAACTTCTTACACAGGCTCTTTCCCTTGCTGGAAGAGTTTGGGTACGAGGTATGTTACCTTTACGTATGCAACGTAGACGCGTGTACCAAGGATCGAACTTGGGGAAAAGCACTCAAAAACCAACTGAGGTATAAAACCATAGAGTTGGGAGATGATATACCTTAACAAATTACAGCTGGTATGGCTTTACTAACCGCAGGTCTGGAGATCATCAGAGGCTCTAGGAGGATTAAACAGAATAGGGGAATACATGTAGCACAAAATATATTGTAAATAACGTTACTTATAAAACTCACCATGATGATCATGAATCGACACACTCGCAAAACGATCTCTTTCAGCGACAATGGAACAATGACGACTAGCACGAAACGAAGAGGTCAACTAAGACATAAACAGCATATGCGTTACGCCGCGCATTTTTAAATATGTTGTTGGAAAATCAGTTGAAAGAAATGATTTCTTTTGCTCAGTATTTAGCAAATTTGAAGACCAAAAGAAAATTGAAGTCAATGATTGTATAACAGTGAATATCGTAATCTTGTTACCTCTTGCATTGCGCAGAGTCTGATTAATTAACTGACTAATTAAACTACGAACTCAGTAAAATCAGGAAATTTATATCTCGGAACGACACCGAAAGGGTCGTTCATACCTTTATTTCCTCTAAACTGGATTACTGCAATGGTTTGTTTTACGGCTTGCCCTCTTCCGAAATACAGAAACTTCAAAGACCACAAAACTCTGCCGCCCGACTTATTATACGCGAACAAAAAAATCTGAACATATTACTCCAGTCCTTATCAATCTGCACTGGCTCCCTATAGAACAACGTGTTATCTTCAAGCTTCTTCTCTATACCTTCAAAGCACTTCATGGTCTGGCCCCTGATTACTTGGCAAATCTGTTAACTTTCTATAAACCTGTCCGCACCCTCTGTTCCTCAAGGTCCATCAATCTGTTTGTCCCAAGATCTAGAACCTCCACCTATGGCGACAGATCCTCTGCGTGTGTATGCCCCAGGCTTTGGAACAAACTCGCTGATTTTATAAAATATTCCGAGACCTTAGGTCCCTTTAACACCAGGCTCAAGACACACTTTCAACCTATAGTAAATTTTTAATCTTCTTATGTAAAAGCATTGAGACTTACGTATAATGCGTTTTAAGAACTGTATCATTATTGATAGTCGTATAAAAATAACAACTTTATTTAATTTTTCAGACATGTTTCGACGGTACATCTGTCATCTTCAGTGTTACATATTTTGAAATCGCCGTTGAATTTAAAGCGCGCGCGATCTTACAAACTTCGTTACATTGCGTTGTCAATATTGCGTATTAAATCTATATTGTTGCTGCTATCTAGACCTTTTGTATCATTATTATTATTACTATTATTATTATTATTATTATTATTATTATTATTATTATCATTATTATTATTATTATTATTATTACCAAAACTTCTTAGCAGCACGAAGTAAGATATCGCTTTGATGATCCATACGATGTTTTTGAAATTCATATTTAATCAATACATGTTTCGGATGAAACATCATCCATCGTCAGTTGACAAATGAGAAATAAACTAAAGTTGAGCAATAAATAGTGTAACAAAGTGAGATATAACATGAATAATTAAGGATGAAGGCGAGAACAGAATGAAAACACCCAACCACGAAACAAAACAGAAAAAACCAAACTGTTTAGGCTAAGAAAAGAAACTAATTAGTATGAAAGGGATAAATTAAGATGTTTGACTTGGGAATTTAAAGATGGCTGCTCCCAAAGGATATGCATGGCTTCTTTGATTTTCAATTGGAAACGTGTGGAAGCAGAGTCGAGGATTTTAAAACAGTCTTCTGAACACCGGGAGCGACAATTTTCAGAACCTCTCAAGTGCTTAAATATGTGGGAATGTTTGTCGGAGGCGAGATGTTCACGGATGCGAGTGGCGAAATGTCTATTGGTTTCACCAATATAACAGGCATTACAGCCTGCACATGAAAACTTGTAAATGACTCGCGATCGTAAGCCCGCAGGGATAGGATCCTTCGCCCCAAACCAACTCCTAATTTTAAACGGGGTGAACACCAACTTAATTTCCAGGTCGCTGCAAAATTTGTTGACTAATTTCTTAATTCTGCGTTTTGTTATGATGGAAAAAGGACCGATGTACGGTAATTTAAAATACAAACAATTGTCCTTCCGAGCAACACTCTGAGAGGAATCGGAGGTAAAGTAACTGTTGAGAAATTTTCGGATCATTATAAGTAGCTGGGAAAAGAGTGCTATATAAAAACAGTAATGACAAATACGAAAAACACCCTTATGTAATGCAGTTCACTTATATAGCGTACGTATCGCTGATGATCACTGGTTGTAAGACTTAAAAATTAGAAGCCAGCTTTTTAAGGAACCCCTTAAAAGGCAGGGTATTTTAGACTCCTTAAAGAGCCACCTTTTTAAGACTCTTTAAAATGTCAGTTTTTAGATTTCTTAAAAATAGTTAAGACTGCTAGAAAGCCAGCTTTTTAAGATCCCTTAAAAGGAAGGCGGATTATCAGTCGCTGGGAAAAGCTATATAAGAACAGCAACGACAAATACGAAAATCACCCTTATGTAATGCAGTTCATTTATATAGCGTACGTATCGCTGCCAGCTTTTGTAAGACTCTTTAAAGAGCCACCTTTTTAAGACTCTTCAAAAAGTCTAAAAAGCCTGCTCCTTAAAAAGCCAGCTTTATATGATTCGTTTAAGACTAGGGTTTAAGACTCATTAACAAGCCAGCTTTTTAAGATTCCTTAAACGGCAGGCTATTTAAGACTCATTAAAAAGCCAGCTTTTTAGGATTCCTTAAACGGCAGGCTATTTAAGACTCATTAAAAAGCCAGCTTTTTAAGATTCCTTAAACGGCAGGCTATTTTAAGACTCCTTAAAAAGCCAGAGCCAGCTTGGCTTTTTAAGACTCTTCAAAAAGTCTAAAAAGCCTGCTCCTTAAAAAGCCAGCTTTATATGATTCGTTAAAAAGTAGGCTATTTAAGACTCATTAACAAGCCAGCTTTTTAAGATTCCTTAAACGGCAGGCTATTTAAACCTCATTAAAAAGCCAGCTTTTTAAGATTCCTTAAACGGCATGCTATTTTAAGACTCCTTAAAAAGCCATCTATTTCAGAGCCAGATTGGCCCCCAGCTTTTGAAGACTCCCTATAAGGCCAGTTTTAAGATGCATTAAAAGGCCGGCTCTCCTTAAAAAGCCACTTTTTAGAATCCTTAAAAACCCGGCTGTTTAAAGAATCCCCATAAGGTCCAGACTGGCCGTATCGGACCTCTTAGGCCCTGTTTACAAGCAGGTAGGGTAACTCTACTGGGATCATTATAAGTAGCTGGGAAAAGAGTGCTATATAAAAACAGTATGCCAGGGTTACCCTAGCAGAAGGGTCAAACATAGCCCGGGTTTACAAGCAAAATTTCACAAGTAGGGATACCCTACCACCCGGGACAACTTTGTGTGCTTGGCAACCGCCAGCATCACAAAGACAATGGGAACTGCTAAAAAGTTGTTTCGGGTAGGCGAATTGTCCCTAGAAGAGCGTTTACAAGGCAGCTAGGGTTACCCTAGAGCTAGGGTAACCCTAGCATCCGCCCTAGGGTAACCCTAGCACTCATTGTAAACACGTCGTTGAAGAAAAGAAGAAATGTGCTAGGGTAGAAAGAAGAAATGAGTGCTAGGGTAACCCTACCTGCTCGTAAACAGGGCATTATATAGACCGTTTGAACTTACGTTCCTTAAAAGACCAGCTTTTATTTTGGTCCTCTTAGCTATCCCCGTATCGGGACTCGTTAAAAGGCCCGCTTCGATGTGAAAAATGAAGTGCTGTGTGAAAAGTGCAATGTGAAAGTCTGAAGTGCAACTTTTGAAACTTACTATTTTTTTGGGATTCCATAAAGGACGTTTTCGAGAACAAGAACAGGTAAAGTACAGGTATGAGAAAAGAAGTTCCTTTTTTACTTTGAATAATTCTTCTCCCATTCTGCTATTATCCATCATGCCTTGGTCATGCATAGTCACACGATTGCAGTTGGTTGCCAGTTCGTTTTATTGACATAAAACTTACATATAACAAATAGTATACGTATAGGCACTATACGAGTTTTAAAGTTTTAAACTTTTTGAACTCCTAAAAGAAAATACAACTTTAGCTCCGTACTGCAGATCTCTTTAAATTGCAAACTCCAACAATTCCCAATGGGACAGTATTGATTCAATGTCAAGCTGGCAAGTGCCCTCTCTCATTGTTTTTGAGCTTAACAAATGTTCGCAAACTTCATTTATGTAGAGGAAAAAAAAATAAACACTATTCACGATTGGTTGGTCCATTATTTATTTATGCCAAGTGTCTCATAGTGTTTGGCCAGGATTGCATGTTTTGCCCTCAGAACCAGCATTCCACTACACTGCTTATAGGGTCGTATCGAACATCACCTGCGATAAAGAAAAAAAGTTCAAAAATTTTAGAAAAAAATTGATATATACTTCAATTTACTGTGCTAAGTGTTTGCAGACGTGTTTTCAAAGCAGAATGCTTTCCACAAAACTGCATCTTTAGCCACAACACTACAGAAATGTGAAGTTTACAAAAATTTCTGTCATCTTTTTTTCTAATAAACAAGTCTGGCCACCTATTCTATGTACAGGTAACGTTGTTCATAGTGGAAGTGGTACAATGTTCCGCGCTTTATAAGGTATTAAAGAGAAAATCCTTAGTTACGAACAAATGACTATCCCTTTGGATTTGCGAACATTGTGTACTATCAGTGTAGGCGGTCAGTTTTCATGGCTTAAAAATCCATTACCGTTCCACTGTTATCCTGATCTTCTTCGCCTTCGGTATCACGATTTCTGGGCACCTCTCTCTTAAACGTAGCAAAAAAGGAGCACATTCATGTGGGTTAAAAATATATCACATCTCAGTCCCATTTAGTGCGTACATGTTTATTTTTACATGCTATGAGTGCACATGCCATCAAATCAGTTTTACCTCTTGTGTAAACATCTTGATCCTCCTTTGTCGCACCTGGAGAAGGTAGTAACAAAAGACACAGCAACACTACATACCAACGCTTCCTTTTAAAACGCAAGGAAGCAAAGACCAATTCTAACAATCATAACATATAACATGCTTCATGTACAATGTACTCTACCACTATGAGAATTTTTCTCTTGTTTTGACCTAGCATGTTGCTTAATTGCTTCGATAGTGTCTCATACAAGAATTACCTCCTCAGAGTCTACCACCGTTTCTTCCAGAGTCACTTCAGCAGACTCACCACCAGCATCATCATCCTACAGTGACAAACATTGAACAGTTGCTTTTAAAATTTTTGAGGTGGCTTGATGCATCACTGACATTTCAGAGACTTTCGTGGATTAAGACGTGAACCACCCAATCTTCTTCAATCCTTTCCCTCCTAAGGGTGACTTAATAGATTTTACTCTTGCTAACGCCAGACGATTTTACTCGTCAAATGGAGGGTAATGTATCTAAGTTTTATATGATTGGGTATTTTACAACAAACAACCTTTCGATCTTTCTTCCTGTTTATTTTGAAAATTCAAATTATCTTAATTTGACCTTGAAGAGATTATTAGTTCCTTTCTACAAGTTTTACAACCAACACTACAATATTCCTTTTTTTTCCATTAATGACACTCAGATCGAGTTGCTTAAAGTCGATATCAACAAAAGGCATACGTGATTGATAATTACGGGACACAGGTAATCAGTGAAGCAGTGCTCTCCCTTCTACATTATGCGCACGTGACAATTATTTTACTTACAGTCTGTTTGACTTGTTTTCTTCTATCTTCCAGTTCCTAGGTTGAAAGCAAAGCATGTTGTTATCGCAGCTGCACTTTCAGCAGCTGGGGGATTTTTATGATACCGGAATAATAGTAAAGAAGTCAATCCTCATTCAAACCACCTTTAGAATTTTGTACTGTACATCTATGTCATATCACACTGACTAACCGCCAACTGCAGCTCTTGTTCTTGGGTCCTTTTCAGTTCCCTATTGGTCCTGAGAATATCTCTGTGATACAATAACACATTAAAATGCTTCAATTGAAATTGGACATCAAATCATTCGTGCACTCCAGCTCTGTCTGAAGTGAGCGCATGTCACCATCTAATAAAGAAGTAATGGACCAACCAAAAATCATGACTACATGTATCTGCTGAATGATAAATTCCAGATCTGAAATTTGAAAAGGTAATTCAATAGGCAATTTTCACGATGGCGTCATTTGACTACAACTACCACAATTCAGTTTGTTTTTCTTTTCATATTTAAATTTTGTATTCCCAGTGGGATAAAAATAACAATAGCTCTAATTAACATGAGACAAGCGAAACCTGAAGGATTCTGGTACTTGTAGTCATATGGCGTCATCATGGAAATGTCCCATTTTCTTACCTCTGTGCACGGAGGGCCTCAACAGCTTCGATTACATCAATCACTGCCCTCCTCAGGTCTGGGATGCCAGGCTGCTCTAGCTCATGTCCTATAATAGTAGGTAAGGTTACAAGTTCAATGATTTAAACCTCATGTTAAATAGGTTAGAAAATCAAGCAAGGATTCATTTAGACCATACAGTCCTTACATTTGTCAATTTTCAAATTAAATAACTTTTGTTCCAACTATAATGCTAATACCCCACTAGGTGAGAGAACTTGTGTGATCTTTTGTAATTTCACATGTTGAAACTATCAAAGTCAAATCATTCACAGACAGCAAATAAAACTCTGACTTTCCTAAATGTATGTCTACTAAAAGAAAATAAAAGAAATGCATCTAACTTTCGGTGGCTGGCGTAACAGGTAAAGGACCAAATAGATACATGTACCCTTTGCCAGTAACAGGTGAAGAAACCATTACTATCCAAGGGTTGTTTTGTTTGCATGTTTACTTGCTTTACTGTCCTGTTTTTGTTGTTTTCTACAGTTTAATTCATTTCATAGCAGTGTACAGGTCATATACCTGCTAAAAAGGCTCCATCGACCATCTTTATTGAGGACATCGTTGGTTGCAGAAGCCTCACCTCAATGTCATCCACCTTCGATGTATTCTTGTTACCACACACTAGAGAGAGACAAAAAATTAATTTAAATTAAAGCCTGTATTAAATGCATTCAGATACCACTCATCTGCATCTGAAAAGGAAAAGTCACTATACACCTACATTTATCTCATGTCATTCCGACTTAAGAATTCTAAGTTGTTATACTCACGTTCTCCGTCAAACTGTGACCCGACGAGGGCCACATGAATGTGGCACTTATTCATTATGTCAGCACAGTCTGACTCCATGATATTTCTGCAAAATGATTGTAAAATATGAATAACGCTTACATTGCCTAAAATTAGTTCAAATGGAAGATACCAACTGTCTATAACTTGCAAATTGCCATTCATATCAACATCCACTTAAGAAAATTTGAAACCATGAAACCATTACAAGCCATTGTATGCCACATGTTTGGGTCGGGGCGTACCTTAAAATATTGATCGCTCTGTCTGTCAGAGTGTACCTGATTATACAGACAGGAGCCAAATCTAAGTAACTCTGCAGCCGCACCTGCCAAGTATAATGTATTTGAATGTTAAAATATATCCTTGTATAGAGTGCTATTCTAAACAAACTACTCATCCCAGCACTTAAGACTAATGTACAACTTCATGCATTCAGTTTCCTCCATTTGGTTTTGTTTTTTTTTTAATTTTCGAGTTAAGCAGGTAGAAAAGTCTTTATTTACATGCAACAAAGGGTAACACGAAATAACAATAATGATATCATTTTCAGAAATTTCTATACCTCAGTTGGATTAAGACAGATTACTGACAATGCTTGTGGGACCCCCTTGGCCTTCAAAAAGCATTGCCACAGTCTGACATCAAATTGTGGACCACTAGTGCAATCTGAAAGAGGTGACAAGTTCATTCTGCATGTTAATGAATAATCTATGCATTGCATGTAAGGTTACAACTGTTGTCAAGTGTTTGTTAAACAGGGCAAGATGTCTTGAAAGTGGACCATCCACCAGTTCCAAGATGAGGATGTAATTATTCTTTAAATAGTCATAACTTTGTATAACATATTTTGGACCTACCAGTTTCGGTTGCAACCAGATGATCCTTCATTTCTTCCATTGTGCCCACTGAAAAGAGAAAAGAGAAAATAAATTCAAAATATAACTCAGAGTTCTAAAGGGGTCATGAGAATCTAGATTCTAAAAACCCAACAATACATGTATGTTAGAGTGATCGAAAGAATACTAATAATTAATTGCAGATCTATGTGCATTAAATAGAACAAGTAACAAGAAACTTTCAAGGGTATGAGGAATCAGAGGCAATACATTCACATCTCACACCCAGACATGAAGGAGGCCAGTTCCACGCCCCGGCAAAGACATTGATCAGCCAAAATAACTATTATTTTATAACTTTTTTAACAAACTAGTCCATGGGGTAGTGGAGTCAAAAATATGGTGGCCAAATGGTGACATTTGGTAGCCAAGCATTGATTGCCTTTCAAGGCTAATATTGTGATTACCAAGCTTAAATCTGAGAATTATTTTCAATTCTTTTTTGGAGAAACTTAACTCGAAACTGTTTGAATTTCTCTTCATCCCTACTATACCCTACTATACCCTACTATACTAGCTCAAACCAAGGTTTTACTAGTCCTGGGCTAGTGGGTTACCACTAAGGTCGAGCACTGAAACCACTCTAAGGTTCACCATTGTTTACTGTAGGTACAAAGAAGAATACTGCAAAAACTAAATAAAATAATAAATGATAGTAAAATGAGAGTGTACATGTGATAATAAATATTGTTGTAACCTTCAGATGCACTTTGGCACATCCCTGGTTTTACCACTGAGCCAGATTTTGCAACTGAGCCTGTCAATGAAAAACACAACATAACACAAAAAGCATTAACTAATAATTATTTAGAAAAGCTGTTTTGGTTCAAAGCTTGTAATTAATGGCATCTCCCTATCACCACTCTAGGAGCAAAATCAGTGTTCTGGTCAACAAGTGAGGGTAGTCAGTCAATAACTAGATATCTTTCAAGAAAATTAAATTAATTCACTAAATAAATAAACAACACAACAAAAATTGAAAATTAAATCACGGAATAGCTCTTTATGTATTACCATATAGTGTTAAAACAAATGCTTCTGCAGCATTCTTCTGACATCCTGAAAGCAATAAAACACAGGGAAACCACTGTATCAAAATTGATGCTCAAAACTATAATCTCAAGAGAATGCACTTCAACGCATGAACAATGTACATGTCGAAGACTAATATTTGTGAAAACCACATATCAGTTTGCAGTTTTCCATTAAAAAAAAAATGGAGCCTTACACCACAAATCACGTGCATTATTTACAAGCCACTTGGTCTGGATTCATACTTCAACACCTTACGTAGCAAATTCTTTCCATGGCACGCTGCCATCCTGTACTGAAGTACAATGTAGGGAGTTATAGACAGTAACGAAAGTGGAAATGAAACATCGCTAACAATCGCGATATTATAGATATTCTTGAAAACTATTGCAATACTATTGCAATGGTACCCCCACTATCGCAATACTATCTCAATATCCATGTAACCTATTTCAATACAATAACAATTGTTAAAATTTCCTCAATAGTCACCCCTGTGGTTTTGCAAATTTTAAAAATTGTATTATTCACCATTCTCACCTGTTTGATGAGAAAGTGGAGTGGATGTAGATACTGGTAAATGCACTGCTACCACATCATCATCACTGTCTGAATTAACTGCATAAGAAACATTCATACAACCACACTGTTAAGCCTGATTCTACACCTGTTCAGTGGTGACATGACAGGATGTTAATAGCATTTTGGTTAGTGTTTGGCAATATTGATGTGAATGTCCATAAAAAACGAAGGATTTCTAACTTATATTCAATGTTTTCCTATTCCGGAATACGGGCAATCGAACGCACCCTAAGAAAGAATGTTCGACTCTGGAGTAACAAATAAGGCATATTTCACTTTGGAAAGGTAGAGGTCTGGGAATGACTATGACTACATTTGCAGAGATATCATATACTTTGTAAGTTTACTTCATTTTGTGTCCATCTTGTGACACCACAAGTTTTTTAATCTGCATAAACCAAAATCTTGAATAACTCAGCTCAAGAACACTATGACAATAAAATAAACGCCATTCTTCATTAATTTGAATAAGGTAATCTTCATATACACTTTAAAAACCTATTTTGAATCATACAGAGCTATATTTTGGCAACCAAAACTTCTGTTGACCTCCATAATGAACTGTGTCGACTGAACTCTTTTCATTTTGCTAGTGCCAACTACCGTATTCCCGTATCGCTTAGTATCTCATATCTTGAGTTCTTTAGAATGATCTTATCATCGTGATTCTCAAAACAGCCAAAAAACTGTATACTAATCTACAGAATTTAGGCTAACAACTTCATAATCAAATCTACGGTGCTACCACCTTGCAGCACTCGGAAACTGTCATCCTGTTGATTTTATTGTCATAAGCTCTGAAGCAATGCATCCATTAAATATGAAAATAGACGTACTCAAACAGGTTTGACTAAGTGAATACTAACTAGTATTGCGCTGATTCCTGCTTGATCGTGTTGCGAGGACTGACGGCAGGGCATCGTCGGAATCTTGGTGGCCTTCTCCAACTGTAATTTAATGACAGTAAAACAATGTTACAAGCTGGGTCATCCATAGTTGCGCCCTGATTAAGCTTATAGTTTTAAAGCTGGTACGTCAAGACTTCACCTACATGTAACAAGCCTTTTTGTCAGGTTTAGGAGTACAGATTTGGGCTAAGATCTTAAACGAACGCCACTTTCCCTTTAAACTTTCAATAAGAGGACTATATACAATCGTATCTACCGTCTCCATCGTTGCCATCATCTTCGATCGCCACAACACCTGAATCTGAAGAAAAAGAAGCATTTTTTAGCTGAGAAATAATAAAAGTGAAACTAAATAAAGCCCAAAAACTCGTATGAGTTACCTTCAATTTCATGAACAAGCATAAAAAAAAAAAAAAACAAGTTGCGAGCGATCCTGATTTTGATTTGATTCGATCTCAAAAGCTCGTAGCGGCGGAACCGCCATATTTGAGGGGTCAGTTACAAAATGACTCTCAGATCCTCTCAGACCTCAATCGAGCGGAGCCGGAGGATTGGGTCTGAAACCACCTTGGATATGGCTATTTGATATTTTTCAAGAACCTTCCTGTCCCGCATTCTGACCATCTCCGTGGGCCTGTCTGTTTTGTCCTGGTTGATTTACTACTGTAGCATCTAGGATGAAAAAGATCGAATCTTGTAATTAACTAGGAGCAGATCCACCCAGGATTCTCGTACAGAACTCCCTTATATCGAACATCACATGTTCAGCGACTTATAATGAACTTTTACCTTCATTTATCCTCAGATAGACTCTTGCCCGATTCCTAAAGATGTGTTTCAGGGTAGCACCGCACACGGAGTTGACAAGTCCCACAGACTGTAATAAGGTGCTGCCTTGCACGACCTTGTAAAACTGCAATCTGTAAATAACCAACTTAGCTCGATAAACGAATGAACGAATGGAGCAACTACAGAATGGGCCATTCCATTTTTTATACACACACCCTATTGAAGGGTTCTCTTCAAAATTTACCCCCAACAAAAAGAAGATCAAATTTACCACACAATCACCCTCTCTGAAGGTACTTCTTCACTTCTACTGCGGAGCAGCGGAGCCACTACAGCCAACCCTCTTCAAAAAACAGTGGTCCTGTATTCTTTAGTTTGGAACACAATACCACTTACCGATTCACGTTTTCCCTTCTCAAGTGGTCTCTAAAATTGTTCAGCAAGGTATCTTCAATGGCAGCAGAGGTGGAGTTGTTGCTAAATTCGATTTCTTTTATTCTGCCGCTGCTCTCTAGAGCACGAACGACATTGCTTCTCGGTACTCTAAGGAAGTCGCAAAACCGCAAAAGCACAAAAGTTCGCTTTACTGATCGTGCTCGTCTTGCGACTTGGTTACTGCCACTGTTGCCTGACATACTGGACTATCTTCTTCTAGAGAATTTCGCTCAAATACTCAAAGAGTGACACGAGTGGGAACGAGCGTGTAAGTGTCAAGTTCCTATTAATATAACACTTTTTACACTCTGTCCATTGTTCAGAATCTGGAAAAATTTTCCGATTGGTTGTGAAACAACGGAGTCTTTGAGTTCCCATTGGATGTCTGACTTCCGGTGCAATTCCAAACACGAGGCCTTTAGGGCGGCGCGCTTCCCTGTCTTGCGAGCTTGCAGTGCAATTCAATTTAGAAAACCTAGGTCCCTAATGGAGTTGTGTGCAAAACTTTACGGGCGCTCTTTTTGCAAACTAGTGTAAGACTTGTTCTCGCATGTATCAAGGTTTATTCTCACACTTTTGAACTCTTACGATTAAATGAAGGATTCCGATTTCCCACCAAGATTAATCGGAGGAACTGTCGCCAAACCGAGATTTCCATACTCGTCACCTTGTCTTGTGCCGCTTTTACACTTTACAACCTTTTCAACAAGCCGCATGAAAATCCGGTAATCTCTGATTGGCTCACAATAGAGCAGGGCCAAATCGCACTAGAGGACAAAACTTTTTACTTATGTCAAAAATATGTCATCACAATGAAAAGCCAAGTGCGACCGGTTTGTTCACCGAAGGACAAAATTTGGACGCAGACGGACAAACTTCAAAGCTGCCGTCGACTACCTCTGGAGCAGGCCAAACTGAAACAAATCTTGGAAAACAATAGCGAAGGTGTCTTGATTCGGAAATGATTTGACAGGTGATATGTAGCAGAGTCTCTATGCGATAGACTTCGCGGTAATATTGATAATGTTCTCATTTCCCAACAACATGCATCCAGGCGCTGGCGACCCATATTTTGCGTATGAAATGGGGCTACAATTTCCTCAATATCCACCAGGATGGCTCTATCTGAAGCCAACTCCCAGCCCATCTACTTGTACCTCGAGCCTGACTCGCGACGCTCACAGCATGGTGTGATGTCTTCTTCACATATTTTGTTCTCACGTGCGACTGTAGCTTTCCCGACAGTATTTTTGTCAGTGCCCGATTTCAAGTTTGATTTGTCCTGAACAAATCCGAAATTGCCCTCTAGTTTAACTCAAAATAACATCGCTGTTGACAAGGAAGCAACCCAGGGGAGGGCAGAGGACTCAACCGATCTTTTTGTGAAACAAGCTCGCCCCAAAATTATGTAATCTAAATGACTGTAGCTTTACTCATAACACGTATATTATGAGAAATAAATGTGAAAAAATATATATATATATATACATAAATGAAGTATGTCAGTAAATTAAATTCGGTCTTTCGAAGTAACTTTGTTAAAAAATGTGCAAAGTTGTGTAAACTGATATTGCGTTGTTATTGCGTTGCACTGAGGACTACTGTATGAAACCAGAGCACTATTTCTCCTTACTTATAGCTTTCAGCTTCTCTCCCTTGTTCGGTGATTTAATAGCGATAGATAGGCCGTTCGATCCTTTTTCTTTTTTTTATTATTTCGTGTAAAACTTGTCTTGGCAGCCCGCTTTGTGTGAACTGACACGAATACGTTTGGTAGCACAAATCGCACTACCTGCCGACTGCTCGGTGCTGCTCATTATGAATCTTCTTGAGGTAACAAACCTTGCAAACGGCCCCGTTATGGATTTAATCACCTGGCTTCAACGTCACAATCTCCTGGCAAATCCACTCAGGTGCCTTCCTTGCAATGTAGTTATGACGTTAACTGAGAGGAACGAAGATCACGTCGACGGTTATATCTGGTAGGCAGTCATAGCGAGCTACAAGCACTCATGAATTGCGTTTACTAATTAAAATCGGAACAATATGGTTCTTAGAGGACAATTTCTTAAATTGATTTGTTCACAGTATATTTTTGTAGGATAAAAAACCCACAAATGTTGAAAAAAATACCTTTACCAACCATCATTCAGGAAGTTTTATATTGTGTTTTGCGTCTCTCACATTTAATCATTTCCCGTCTGTTCGTCAGGAGGTGCTCTACATGCCGTCGTAAAAAATCGTTGCGTAGTGGGAGCTTTTTCAGCGAGTTCCCAAGAGTTGCTTTGGGAAAGCTTCTTACGCTGATTTACCTTTGGAGTGAACGTGAATTACGAAAAAACGTTGCTACAATGCTCAGCTTGTCGAAGAACACCGTTGGCAACGTGTTTGCTGTATTGCGCCATTACTGTGGACGAGATTTGCAAGACCGACCAATCATTCCATTTGGCGGTCGGGTTTATGTGGTCAAATGCGATGAGAGTCAATTCAAACACAAATCCAAGGTTTGACAATCTTTTAAGTATCTTATTTTAGAACGCACCCAATTAATATTTCTCTTCACCAATCGTTAGGTTACCGTATACCTTCGGTAGTATCTCGTGTCCAAGCGATGCAGTTTTAACTGTAGATACCTAAACACCTCTATCAAGCTAAATCTTATAGACCTGGCTATCCAACCATACCAGCAATTGTGAAATAAAATGAATTGTCTATTTTTTCACGACCTCTAAATGCGAGCGTCCGAATCACATTTTCAAAGCTGCACTAAGTCAAAGCGAATTTGGTCTTAATTTGTTCCTCAGTTTCCGGACGCAAGCGCTAATAAAGCGTGTCTTTGTTTTGCCATACTCAGTTACAGTGAAAAGTTATGAAACGTTTTCGAAATCGCTATCGGAGAAAAATAATTTCGAATTAAAAAATGTACATACACGTTTTTGTTGTTTATAGCGTGTTAATGTAGCCACTGTGAAAATTTGGGGCAATGGGACAAATTCCCTTTGAGTTTGTGGCTGTTTAAAGTGTCTGCTTCAAGTGAAAAAATTGAATCGAGAAAACAGCATTAAACATGTCAATCATGTGCGAACTGAAAAAGTACAGAGGGGTATAAACCATTAAGCCTGTTTGCTGTCTTGTTATACGTTTTAGTCTTTCTTTGAGGTGCGGACACCAACCTGGAGAAAAATACTCTATTGTTGGACCTTCTTAATTTTGGTAAAGTATCGAAAACAACGCAGAATTATTGGGACCCACTGTTCGTGTTTCAAAGCACGCTATTGGCCTTATTTTCACGTTTGTTGGCTTGCAAGCTCCATGACAGCTTCGAAGTAATGCGAATTCCAAGATCCTTGACTTCAAATACAGCTTTGAAATGGTCGCCACGTGAAAGATATTGAGGGCCTTAAGTGTCATTCTTTTTCAGAGATACGCAATACTTCGATGTCTATTGGTTTTTTCTTCTAAATGTTTACTCTTCTCTTTTTCTAGTATCAAAGAGGAAGACGAGCCCGAAATGACCTGTGGGTTTTTGGTGTTCTGTCGACTGCACACACCCCTTGCAGAGGGTATTATCAGGTGGTGCTGCAAAGAGACAGGGCTACTCTTTGTCGGATTTTACAGCGAGTTCTCCTTCCTGGATCGGAAGTACATTCAGATGATTGGGCTGCATATCGCAACTTGGAGCGTCACGTCCCTAACGTCCGTGTGCACAGGGCTGTTGTTCACAGGAACAATTTTGTTGATCCTTTGACGGGCGTACACACCCAGGAGGCTGAATCAGCATGGGCAAGATTAAAGTACCACACAAAACGCGAAAAAGGAATTAGATCAGAGCAATTGCAAGATTTCCTTGATGAGCAAATGTGGAGAGACTGGAGGGGTCTGGGTGACGCCTTCAATAGTATTTTTTTAGTTATTCAGAACTACTACCCACTGTAGTCTTGGCAGAGAATAAAAGTGACTTTGTTAGCTTATTTTTTTTCCTTATCCTTTTTGAAAAAGTGAAACAAGTGGAATAAGTTCTGTATAAAACATCGATATTAAAAGCATTTCAAACCTAACGTGTAAATACCTACATAGTACACTTGTGAACTTTGCACGACAGAAGTACAAATAAATTACTATAATAGCTCAGAAAAAATGCTATACCAGAAGCAACTGTCTTGCGGTGTTGGTAAGCCACTCTTTTACACTCTGTGGAGGTTCAGCTCTAGTAAAGGGTATCAGCGAATTAGACGAGGTACGGAAAAATTTTCATGACCTCGGTGGGGATTGAACCCACGACCGCTGGATCAGATCTACTGTTTGCCCTGCCGACTAAGCTTCTAGGTCAGACAGAGAAAGTATGGGACGATAAAGGTGGTGAATCGCGGCGAAGAGAAAGTAAGGGTACATATCAATGTTGTGCCGCGTAGCACCATGGACACAAATGGTGGTGAAGTGTACATTAAAGTGAAAAATGAAAACCCATGAAAAACCTACTGGGCATTAGCGTATGACTGGTAGATGTTCCGTTGTACTACGTTGATGATTAACGCATAAAGTCACAGGCAGGCCTCGCCGTTTTGCATGGATTAAGTGTGCTTTCCCTTTGAACAGTTTTCGACCTCCATCTTTGAATGGTCAAAGCACAATCTCACATGTTTAATTTTGTAAATTAACTGTAATATAGCCAAAGGGCGTAGCGAGGGCGGGGGTTCCTGGGGTGCCCGCGACCCCCTTTCTTATTTTGCTCTAATTTGTTATTTTCGCTGTACTTGTGGAGCCCCCTAACTCTTCCTCTCGCCAAATTTTGTTGTATAGCTAATGCACACATTTGGTCTTTTCGTTATTTCCATTATAATAATTTGTTATTTTCGTCATTGTTGTCATTTTCTTCTTTTTATTTTTGATTTGTTATTATTGCGATTGCCTGCATTTCTGTTGCGTCCAACACGCAGATCTTCCAAAACATATTGGAATTAAAAGATTCTGAGGTTGGTTGCGGTAACTTCGAGTTGACTGATTCAGGTTTCAGAATTAAAAAAGTAATGAAACTGGCAAAGATGGCTTATGTGGATCAACGATAGTGGATCTGACTGTGGACGTTAGGAGATCATTTCTAAATTGTTGTCTTAGTCGTGGTATTCCGGGAAGCGCTTCAAATCTTTAACTGTCATAGCCATATCTTTCTTGTTGTAGGTCTGCTCGAGAATCTTTACTAATAATAATAATAATAATAATAATAATAATAATAATAATAATAATAATAATAATAATATGGCGGCGTGTAGTGTAGACGTGGTTTAGCGCTGTGTTAAAAAGTTCTGATACAACGAGAGCAAGCCAAGCTTGGAGCGCCAATACACATCCCGAAAAGTATTTTGCTTTGTGAACAGTCAAACCTGGGATACTTGAAACTCTGGGTGCCTCCTAGGGAAGGGACACGAGTATTTCAGTTGTTTGGATTTGAGTTATAACATTGTGTTGTTATTGAGCAGAACGGGGCTGGTGGTCAGCCACAGACTAGACCAAGGATCAAGTGGACGGATGAAACATTGCGTTGTTAAGCCGTGAGCTGGTTCTAATTTCCAAAAATTTGAAAAACTTTGTAAGAAAGGTCGACATACAACCCTCTATCGCACCGGATCACACTTTAATATATCTGTTGTTGACATGGACAAAAGAAAATCCCAGAGGACCAGGGTTGTGGAAATTTAATAATTCTTTATTAACTGAAGAGTGTAGCGCTAAGATTCGTGAATTGTACCCAATGTTCCGCGAAAAACTCTCTCATGTTGAAGATAAGCGACTTTTCTGGGAAATGCTCAAGATGGAAATCCGGAATGTTACAATCTCCTTTGCCAAAGGAAAGGCGAGTTTGGTTAGAAAACATGAAAGAGAAATAAAGGAGCGATTGGATAATTTGGATAAAAAAATATGTCATGCCGCTGATTTGAAATAACGTGGATCAAGAACTAAATGAATATGACGAACTTAAGAATCTATGAAGTGAAAAGTAAAGCGACTATATTTAGAGCTAAGTGTAACT
Source organism: Montipora foliosa (assembly GCF_036669935.1). NCBI lineage: Eukaryota > Metazoa > Cnidaria > Anthozoa > Scleractinia > Acroporidae > Montipora > Montipora foliosa. Next base: position 8,909,661 of record NC_090871.1, read on the forward strand.
GGGTTGAAAACGGGAGAAAGCGACCAAGTATTTTTTCAACCTAGAAAAAAGGAATTACAACCGAAAGGTAATTGATGAAATTGAAACCGAGGAGGGCGCATCCATAAGTGATAATAAGGAAATTTTGGCGAAAATTGAACAATACTATAGTGATCTTTATCGGTCCAAAATATTGCTGGATCATCCACAGGAAAGTTTTAATACGTTTACACAGAATGTAGAAATGCCAAAACTTTCGGACGAGGAAAAGGTGTCTTTAGAAGGTTACCTGACATTTGATGCGTGTCAGAAGATATTAGAAACCTTACCAAATGAAAAATCACCCGGCGAAGATGGATTTACGGCGGAATTTTATAAACACTTCTTTGATTTGGTGGGGTATGATCTAGTTGAAGACCTTAAATGCAGCGTACGATATTGGGCAACTGTCAATATGTCAGCGCAGAGGTGTGATCACTCTATTACCAAAAGGGGATGAGTCATTAACTTATTTATATAACTGGAGACTGGTTTTCGAAAAGTGTTGTTTCAGTTAATAATCTGTTTCATGAATCAGGCCGCTACCTTACCTTTCAAGAATTTCTTTCGAAGTATAATTGTAAATCAAATTTTCTGGAGTACTATCAAGTTTTAAGCGCAATACCAAGCTTTATGTCTAAAAAAGTGAGAGAGATGGATAACACGAGCGTGGAGGGTTTTGTCCAAGGGGCCCATTTTTTATGCTAGATGAGAACATAGTGTTAAATTTAGAGAAATTAAGATCTCGAGATTTTTATCGGCTCTTGGCTTACAGCTGGCTTACAGCGTTGGAGTAAAATACTTCAATTGACAGTGCCTCATGGGGAGAATGTTTTAAGATGTCATATAAAACATGTAAGGAAATTAAGTTAAGAGAATTTAAATTTAAACGTCTTCACCGAATTGTAGTGACCAAAAAGGAATTGAAAAGATTTGTAATTAAAAGTGAAAGTGACTGCTTGTATTGCGGTGAATCAGATTCCATAGACCATACTTTTCTGGACTGCCAATTTACCTCGTCTTTTACTCGTCAAATGGTGGGGTGGTTTAATGCCAAAAACAATACTAGTTTCAATCCAGAACCTAAGGAAATAGTGTTTGGCTTGTTTAAGCAATGCCTTGCTGGGCATGAGGGTGTGAGAAAGTTTAACTATACTTTTTTTAAAAATGATGTATTACATTTATTCAAACAAGCTAAAACAGAGCTCGATTATTTTATCTGAATTTGTTAAGAAGGTTAATTTTAAATACAAGGTTGAGAAAGTTACATGATTTCAATTTACTTTATTCGCCCTCTTTGATTAATCACTCAGTTCTCGTTTATATATATGTATCTTGTGCAATGTAAACTTCTGTTATGTTAAATAAAAAATAAAGAAATAAAATAAAATAAAACATAAAAAATAAAAAAAGGCGGACAGTTCCAAAGCCTTTTATTTTCACTAATCCCACAGCCAGTAAGAATAAACAATCCGGGAGCTCTACGATAATGATAATGATAGTAATAAATCATCACCAAATGCTTCTCAGTTGTATATATTTGGTATACTCCTGAATAAGTCCTTAATTGCACCTCTTAGTGATTAGATTCTGTCATATACTCAAGCAAGAGCTGCTAAACCACTATAATGCAGCATTTACGTACTTTGCCGTTACAGGCTTTATGATCTGCTGCATTTAACAGTTCATATTTTTGAGGTGGAAGGAGTCTGGCAGCTCACAATGTAAAGTGAAGTACTGGCCAAGTGAGATTAATGCCACATGTTTAACTCCGAAACGAAGAGCTCAGTGGTAGCTTCTATCGCGGAACTTATTTGTGCTACGTACATTACGTAGAAAAGCTCTGGCCTCTTGTCTTCCTAGCCCGCCTTCTTTACATCCTCTATGGAGCCGGCAATGAAGAGAATGGTAATCAAACAACTGATTCTTTGTTAACTAATCTATAATTATCAGTTATCCGTTTGCAAACAGCATTGGCGAAAGCTGTTAATCTCACGATCTCCGAAGCCAATGTCACAGCCAATCAGTGTAAATGAAGTCGATGTCTACGTGCGCGTAGAAACTAAACGTGATTAGATATGAGCAATAACAGTATAAAATTTACAGTAAAGCGCGTTTCACGAGAAAAAAAAAAATCACAATCACGTTTCAAGAAAAAAGTACAAGGGACCCTCTTTGCTCTTTTTTTGGGTAACTAATCTCTCGATTGTCTTTCTTTTGAAGAACGATATTGCCAAACACATGATGACTTTAAGGTAATTCCCTTGAAATTGTTCTACTATCACATTTTTTTGGAAACTTGGCATAATTAACATTTATGATATGAACATTAAAAAAATGCAATAAAAAAATGGGGTCACCGTGCTTGTTTACACGTCAGCAGGCTCTTAAAAGGGGGTATTTTCACTGTTTTCGCGTTAAAAATTCGAATCACCTTCATACAGAATTAAGTCTTAGTTACTTCAAAGACACAAAATATCATTTTGTGAATAAAGCTTCTTTTATTTACATGAGCGGTAATGCTTCATTTACGCAGACTTGGATTCCCTGGTTGTGGGAATAGTGCACTTCTTGGGACAGTTCCGTGGTTAGTTTGAAGTCCTCGCCTTAGATACAATACACCCAATACGAACTGTTTTCAAAAAAAAAATTCATGTTCTACTATCAAACTTTTCGTCTTCAAATAGGTTCTTTATTAGACTGTTCTTAGCAAATTCCTTTAAAAAGAAAAATCGGGGGTCACCGTGCTCGTTTGAGAGAAAAGGAGCATTTATCTCGCTATAGGGTTTAGTTTGAGCGAAATCTCTTACGTTTTTTATGCGCACGTGCTAATGTGCGCGCGCTAATGACTCGAAAACCGTGCGCAGTAGGGATGCGCAATGCAATACTAAGGAATTACCTTAAATCGGAATGGGTGACTTGGGTTGTCCTTACGGTGATGTGCAGCTTCCGAGTTGTATCAGGTATGCGAGTGTTCAGTTAAAGATTTCGAGCTTTCTTTCATTATCTTTTTTTTATTGGCGAATTTGTTTGAGGCACGAAGCGCTGAGACGAAAAAAGCAGAAAAGAAAACAACAACAACAACAAAAAAGATCATACTGATATTTTGATCTGAATGACTGCAAAACATAAAAACCAAAAAATAAAAAAATAAAAAAATTAGAAATACAAGCTGTTCAAGACGAGTATAAATTTCTAACTTCTGTGAGTGTTGGATTTCTTGACTAGCGGATCTCTCTGGTCCAGAAATAAATCATAGTCAAAATCTTGGAAAGGTGCGAGTTCTCTGATATGGAGAGAACTTGTTTCTTTGGTGAGTTCGGACGCTGTCACAAGTTTTTTTATTTTTTTGTGGTTGGGTTTTTGTGTCAAGGTCTCATATGTTAGAGAATCCTTTGCACACCTCTTCTCGTGGAGTTCATCAGTAAACTAGTACATGTATCTCGAGTTTCTTTCAGTTTTCTCTTAATATATGCAGTACCTTTTCTTGGTCCAGAAGTTTATCATACTTCAGCAAAGTTCTATAGCGCTGCTGAGAGGGCCCCCAATAGGGTCTTTCAATCCCGTCAACCAGACGAAAACGTTCCTTAGCATTTACGGTAGGGTCCGGAATGGGAACTGGAAAATACGAAGCATTTGTACCTATAACTCTTCAAAGCTAGTTCCAAAAAGAGCAAAACAACAACCTTCTTTGGGATTTCTTTTCAATTTCATTACTGGGACTGGGATTTAGTTTAAAGAAAAGCTGGGAGATGAGATTTCGACTCTCCTTCAGGGCCCTCTTACAACACTGAAAATAAATTTCTGTCAGTGAATTGAATAGTGCTTCCGAACCGTTAAACCACTCCAAAGTAAAAAATAGCCTCGTCATCTAACGATGGAATTTCGCCACTAACACCATCGTGGGTCTCATGGTTGTTATTGGCAAATGACTCTTCTTCAGAATCGTTAATAGTTACTGCTTGGTGAATCTTACACTAAAACGCTCCCTTCCTCTTCTGTTTCGCCCCTTGGTTTGCCGCTCGATAGACTCAGACATTAGGGCCGTGCAAGAGATGAATAATTTGTACAATAATATAGAATCATTTTGGTTGGGTATTTCCAACTTTTGAAATTAAGATGACTGCTTCATATTTTCACCGGACTTCCCATGGTTGGTGAGCGCGTACGATTTTAAATCCAGTCGAAGCTCTCACTGCGACCACGTGACTCTCGTAAGCGAGCAGCTCTAGTTACGACCACCATTGTGAAACCCCGTTTTAAATGACACTTGAATTCTCTAATTGAAATCTCTCATAAGCTACCGTTCCAGTAAGCGACCGCAACCACATTTGGGATTACCCAACTAGACTTTCCCATTGTTTTCAAGCTCTCGTAATCGACCACTGTGTCAACAATTTAAGAAAAACTCAACCCACTGCACTGAAAGTCTCAAAGAATGTGACAGACCTGTACGGTCTCCCTTTTGTGAGATTGAGGTCAAAAGTAATTATGAAACCTTGCTTTAACGAGCATGTGCTTGAGTGATTTACCCCTCTCTTATGATCTGTAAGGAGGCTTTTGTATATTTTTGTCAGTAATGGATGGTTTTCAATACAAATTTTAGAGTGTGCGCGTCACTATTGCTTGAAGATTTGACACTGGTGGTTTGTCTGTTTTGACACTGAATGCTACAAATTTTCTCACTGGTTTCGGCTTTTTGTTTAAGAGCTGACTGCTGAGGGTAGCCTCGCTCTTCAAGAATGAATATTTGGCTGGTAATCTTTTGAACGGATATTTTGGCAAACGTGAATGAGAATGAAGAAGTTCACCTAATCTTCTGTATAAGAATTTTACAAGTCCAATAGACTTCTGCTGGAGGCTATTGTAGCGACCACTTTTTCGAATTCCCTGGGTGGTCGCTTACGAGAGCTTCAACTGTAATCAGGAGCTGTGAATCTTTTCGGCGCGTAAATCTCAATACTTACATAATAAAAGCGATATTTCCCGAATCCCGCTTTGTAAGATTCCCAGATCCCGTGTCCCGTTTATAATCCCGAGTCGCGCTATTACATTCCCCTCAAATCCCGAATCACGGCCTCTAAGGGCCGATTTACACGATACGATTTTGTCGCATGCGACAAGCTCTCGACAGGCCTACTACATGACTTATGATTGTCGCAGCGTTGTAAAACATGTTTTAAAATGCTACGACACTTTTCCTGACGTACACAACACTCGTAAATCATGTCGTGGGCCTGTCTTAAGCCGTTGCCGCATGCGACAAAATCGTACCGTGTAAGGGCAGATTTACACGGTAAGATTTTGTCGCATGCGACAACGGCTTACGACAGGCCCACGACATGATTTACGATTGTTGTGTACGTCAGGAAAAATATCGTAGCAGTTTAAAACATGTTTTAAAACGCTGCGACAATCGTAAGTCATGTCGTAGGCCTGTCGATCCTCGTGAGCTTGTCGCATGCGAGAAATTCGTATCGTATAATTCGGCCCTATGTAAGCCAAATCCCGGATCCGTAAAAACATATTGGGGACCATCTTCTGACACAACACCTCGGAAACTCCAACAACGGATACGGCATGATAGTGAAAGTCTGGGCAATTGTCTTGACCAGAGGATTTCTTTTCCTATAGGCTCGACGCTTCGCGCCTCAAAATTCGGGTGATAGAAAAACAGAGCGGAGACTCAAGCCTGTATGTTTATCAAAGTTTGACAGTGCTGTCAGTTTAATCTGAGAAAAAGCAAAACCTAAAGGCTTCCGTACTACGGTATCCGGTTTCAAATGCAGTTGAATTTTGAGGTGACCCACAGAAGTCGTTCATTTGAGGACACGTTTACATTATTCCACTTTTTGTGTCTTGCGTGCAATAATATAAGCTTATTATAGTTATGAACATTCTTGGTAAGGAAGGGAAAGGCTTTTCTCTTTACTGAAGATGCCTCGGCGTAAAATACAATTGACGCATTCAATGGAATCACGTGTGCCGAATGGGATGAAATTACAGGAATCATGACATCGCATAACACGAAGAATATCATATTCGCTTAACTTGCAGGAGCCAACTGACCTGAAGCGTTAAAGAATGAGTTTTTCCTTGCGAT
>NC_090871.1:8920781-8923281 GCF_036669935.1 Montipora foliosa
TAAGGTCCTTCAAGGTTTTGAAGCGGGCTTTTTAACGAGCTATATAATAGGTCCAAAAGCTGGTTCTTTAAGGAGTCCTGAATCATATAAAGCTGGCTGTTTAAGGAGTCTTAAAAAGATGGCTTTTTAAGGAGTCTTAAAATAGCCTGCCGTCTTAAAAAGCTGGCTTTTTAATGAGTCTTAAATAGTCTACTTTTTAACGAATCATATAAAGCTGGCTTTTTAAGGAGCAGGCTTTTTAGATTTTTTGAAGAGTCTTAAAAAGGTGGCTCTTTAAAGAGTCTTACATACCCTGCGTTTTAAGGGGTTCCTTAAAAAGCTGGCTTATTATTTTTAAGTCTCAAAACCAGCGATCATCAGCGATACGTACGCTATATAAATGAACTGCATTACATAAGGGTGTTTTTCGTATTTGTCGTTGCTGTTCTTATATAGCTTTTCCCAGCGACTGATAATCCACCTTCCTTTTAAGGGATCTTAAAAAGCTGGCTTTCTAGCAGTCTTAACTATTTTTAAGAAATCTAAAAACTGACTTTTTTAAAGAGTCTTAAAAAGGTGGCTCTTTAAGGAGTCTAAAATACCCTGCCTTTTAAGGGGTTCCTTAAAAAGCTGGCTTCTAATTTTTAAGTCTCAAAACCAGCGATCATCAGCGATACGTACGCTATATAAATGAACAGCATTACATAAGGGTGTTTTTCGTATTTGTCGTTGCTGTTTTTATATAGCACTCTTTTCCCAGCTACTTATAATGATCCAAATTTTCTAACAACATTCTCGATAACGCTAGAAGGAAACAAATTCTTCCTTAATGTTTTGGTAAGGTTGCTTATGTCCAAGTGAAAACCAGTCCAAGTATTATTAATTTTAAATTACCGTACATCGGTCCTTTTTCCATCATAACAAAACGCAGAATTAAGAAATTAGTCAACAAATTTTGCAGCGACCTGGAAATTAAGTTGGTGTTCACCCCGTTTAAAATTAGGAGTTGGTTTGGGGCGAAGGATCCTATCCCTGCGGGCTTACGATCGCGAGTCATTTACAAGTTTTCATGTGCAGGCTGTAATGCCTGTTATATTGGTGAAACCAATAGACATTTCGCCACTCGCATCCGTGAACATCTCGCCTCCGACAAACATTCCCACATATTTAAGCACTTGAGAGGTTCTGAAAATTGTCGCTCCCGGTGTTCAGAAGACTGTTTTAAAATCCTCGACTCTGCTTCCACACGTTTCCAATTGAAAATCAAAGAAGCCATGCATATCCTTTGGGAGCAGCCATCTTTAAATTCCCAAGTCAAACATCTTAATTTATCCCTTTCATACTAATTAGTTTCTTTTCTTAGCCTAAACAGTTTGGTTTTTTCTGTTTTGTTTCGTGGTTGGGTGTTTTCATTCTGTTCTCGCCTTCATCCTTAATTATTCATGTTATATCTCACTTTGTTACACTATTTATTGCTCAACTTTAGTTTATTTCTCATTTGTCAACTGACGATGGATGATGTTTCATCCGAAACATGTATTGATTAAATATGAATTTCAAAAACATCGTATGGATCATCAAAGCGATATTATTATTATTAAGGTGATGTGCCTTACCTAATAAGAAAGGGTAGATGAGGCACGGTAAAAAGAATAGACGGTACCTGTTTCAGCACCTGTTATGCCATCACTTAATTAATATTGACGTTATTAGCGCGCGCGCGGAGCACCATTGTTAAGAAAATATGGTAACCCATCGATGCGAGAAATCTTGCTTTTATAGCCATGACGTCATCGACCGTCCGTACATTCATATGTACGTACGTACGTTCACCCCTCCATGTTTGCCAATGTGACCAGTATCATGCTAGTTTACAGCATACATCTTTGATATTGGACATCCATGTTTTGATTAATTGACACCTGCCAAAACAAGGTATCCGCTGACCAAGATCACGTGACCATATCGCGGGCTCAAAACAAAAAGCATAGAGTGAAGTGTGAGGTCTTATAATGAATAAAAATCCTCTTACCTTGACCGGTTTCCTAGTTTTCCGTTGTGTTTCAGTACAATAAACGATTATTGTCCAAATTGAGATCGTGCTCCAAGGAGGAAGTTTGCTGAGCTTCCGATTTCCCCTTGAAGCATTGGCGCACTTCCGTCAGCAGTTTCCTCAATTTCCTTATCACTACTACCTTGAGGACCTTGAGGATTTTCAAAGGATGACTCAACAAAAGCAACCGTAAAATCGTAAATTACGTACATTCGTGTCAAAAATGTCTTCTTCTTTTTTGTGAAATGTGAAAGACCGATTTTATTTCCCGCGAATTGTGAAAAGACCAATTTATTTTCCGTTAAACCCCCTTTAGGACCTTTACTGGCCACCCTCGACAAAGTCAGCGCACGCAAAACCATTATGGACATAATAAACCAGTTTGAGCTATCGTAGACGCTGCATAAGAAATGAAACAAACTTACCAAATCCTCTCCCGCAACTTCACAAGGCGTTTTTCGCTTTTCG
>NC_090871.1:8930781-8935781 GCF_036669935.1 Montipora foliosa
TCCGAGTGCTAGTCCGGATACTCCCGATGTCGCGCAAGTGTTCGATCAGCAGAACCAATTCAAAATGTAGAGGCACATTTCTTCTGCTCTGAATTCTATAAGCGTGGTCCCACAATAGCGCCTTTGAACAGGGGCACCAAACGTCCAGCACGAATAAGGACCAACTACATTGCTTAAAATTCACTATTTCCTTCACAAAAGTTACAAGAGGGCCAGCTTCCAACGTTTCATGCGGGACGAATGTCATCTGAACCTAGTGTTATGACCCACCGTAGCTCACAGGCATCTTGCTGCTCATGATCCGAACTGGTCATCGGTAGATCAGAGGTTCGGCTCCTATCCCGAGGACTGGGAATTTTTCCGACTACGCCTTTGCCACCATCGGTAACCTTGCAATAATTTTTCTCAAGACAGAATTCGCTAACCTCAACAATTGTCCTAAGTGATTCTTGAGATGTCCTCATAACTTCCATTGTCTTCTCGCAGCATCGTCTGTACACTCCCTCCACGCCGGTCAGCCCCATACCATCCACAAGGTCACGTGTCAGACGAAACGGAACAGTCTCAGGCGTCGGTAGAAATTTCCCTTGCTCAAACGCTACACCTAAAAAATCAAAATAACGTTTTGAACCCTACGATAGCTGAAATGCACCCATTTGAAGCCCTTCAGTCGCACATGCTCTGCGCATAACTTATTGGAAAGATTACGTTTTTGCAAACGTTGGCTGATTAGAGTGTAATGTCAAGTGCTAGGTTTCTACCCCATATGAACCATGTGAGCTTTAGCCCTACTAATGGAAATGGGCCTACACAAGGACAGAGAAAAACCCTGACAACCTTATTGGTCGAGCATCTTCTTTCGTAGCAATGGACAGCTGTTTTGTCAGCACTAAATCGGAGTAAAACAAAAGCAGAAGCGAATTCTGAGAAAAGCTTAAAAAAAATTCGCTAAACATGTACATGGGTATGGGTACAGGTGCGTGGATATAAACATGGCATAAAAAGTGAACGGTCAACCATGGTATGATTTTAAGGACCTGGGGCCCGTTTCTCAAAAGTCCCGATAACTTTTCGGGCCCGAAAAGCCATTTGTGAAACTGCCAACCGCTTGCTTTGGAAAGTCGATCTTTTAACATGTTTTAACGATAACAAAAAGAAAAATGTCTGTGAAGTGTGACGACTTAAATCCTCTCCGTTCTTCAGATACAAAGGGAATTGTGTCACCCGAAAATGGCGCGTAAAGTTTCGGGACTTTCCCTGGACGGGTATACTAATGGATTGCGCGCATTCGTGAAAGAGCGAATGGTGGTAATAACATGCTGGGTAACATGGTGGTCCGCTTTGAATCCTCAAACACCATAATACCGAAAACAAGTTGCATATAAATGTTAATAAAGCCTGCGTTATCCTTTTTAAAGGAGAATTAAAAAGGGCGTAAACTCAAATAATTTTGTCGCAACGATAAATATCCCACGCGCGCTAGAGTAAAAATATTTTACCCTCTTATCGAAAAACTTAACTGTCTTTCTTTCCGCAGCTCCCGCTAAGTAAGTTTTACAAAACAAACAGTCATTTAATCAATTCCCAAAAACTAGTCAATGGTATGAATCTCTCAAGATTTTGAAGTACAAAACTGTCTCTGACATCAAAGCGGGAACATGTCAGGTAAGCAGTAACGAAAGGAAAACCTAGAAAATTCAGACTTGTTTCATTCTATAAGCTCTGTGCAGTGCTCTAACAACTGAGATATAAAACCAACCAGGAGCTGGTCGTTTTGTGAGTTCATAATAAACCCGTATAACAGATCATAGTTAATAGATGTAGGCTGGTTTTGAAACTCGACAAGTTTCTTTGTTTCATGTTTTTGTTCGCTTTTTGGGCCTTGACCCTGCACAAAACCCGGCAGGATAGTCAATCAAAAGCTTCGACAAATTTATTCGAAATTAACTTGCGAACCAAAAACAAAAGATTGTGCAGGGTCACGGTCGGTTCAACATCTAATTGCTACTGTATTGTTCCTGCTTTTGAAATTCCCAGGGTATCACAACCAGTCCCTAGATTAACTATAAACAGATGTAGATAGGATGAGATTGCACTGATATAGTTTCCTCAAATACTGAACAGGCGCCCGTCTCTCACTACCTCCCTTGTGGATGGAATGATCACTGCTAAATTAAAGGTAAGGGGACTTTAAGAGAATACGTAAAACTAACCATTAGGTTTAGTTTGCAAACAACAGAGACAACAGGATATAGGTGCACCCAAGGCAAGCAAATAATTCTCAAGGTTTCGGGTTTTTTTAGAGCGTTTCTTGCTTCTTTCGTGCTTACCCAAGTCGATGTGCACAAGTTCTGCTGTGTTGCAGTCGACGAGGATGTTCTGGACGTGACGGTCTCCCAAACCAACAATGTACCCAACTAGAGATGAAAAAAAAAAATCTGTATTTGAAAACGGAGCTAACAAAACAGCTCTTGGTCAATAAAACAAGATTTTACGTCAGAAAAAAAAAAAAAAACAGATTAACCAACCAACACTAATTCTACAATTCAACTGAACAATAAGAAAACGAACACAATTTATATAAAGTACTCTGAAAGAAGAAAATGTACGAAGCAAGTAATTACAAAATGTGGCACGCCTATGGTAACGACAACCGCGAAGAAAATGAAAAATGCGAAAGTGGCGGCGATAATGATCTTGCACAAAAATTAACGACCAAAGCAGCCTAGAGGAAACGTTAAAACTAACTCATATACTTGCAAACAAACTTGTTAAAAAGACCATGGAGAGCAATTCCGATGAACTGATAAGTTGAAAATAGCACTTCTGCATCATTCTTGAGGCACAAAATAATATACAGTAGCTATAAGGTTAATAGATATGTTCTCGGATGGGCTGAGAAAATTTTGCGACATTCAGTTTTAATCGAATCCTTTGGTTAAATGATTCAAGAACAAAGCTTTCACAAAATTGCTTTAAAAAAATCAACCAAACTGCATTGTCACCTATGGACGAAATAGCAGCGCCTCTTGTGTAAGTTAGTCTCCTCTCGAACCACACCGCGGGATCAGGAAACTTCTCAAGAAAGAAGTGTCGGAACACTGGTTTAAAGTGCTCCATTATCTCCTGCAAAAACAACGAAAGCAATAAATTTCGGGTCCGAAATAGAATGGCTAAACCAAAATACAAGGATTTACATCAGTGAAGAGGAGTACAATTTTAATTGTTGTTCATGGTGTGTAAAAATGACATGGCTGCGGAGGGCAAGAAAATAGCGACTCAAAGATCTACGACGACGACGTCGACGAAAGCTTCACTTCAAGATAATTTTTGGACTATCGCAAGTCAATCGCGAAAGACTTACGATACTGCAAAGATATATCTTGAAGTGAGTTTTTCGTCTTGTTCAAGTCGTACAATGAGAGCGAAATATCCTAGAAACAAATTGCTACAAGCAGGTTCAGAGTAAAAATCGAGAAAGAAAGGTTCATATTTATCACAGGTAACCCAGGCTCACTGTGTGCGTCACGTAGGTATTAAAATATAGAGAACATATGAGGCGAAGTTTAGGTCTGAAAATGTGCTAGAAAATGGTAATAAAAATCGATAAAACTTATCATGTGGTGAGCTGTTGTTGTCTTTAATACGTACACGAAGTTTCGGGGAAAATGGTCCCCGTTCACCTTCCTTCATAATATAGTGACAAGGTAGGAGACGGAAGCGAGCGTCGCGACTCCGATCGACCCAAAACAAGCACGATTTTTTCTGCGAAAATCAAATCCAGTCGCTAAATAAACACGCCAGGTTCGTGGAATAGGAATTTCTCTAAACCATAAATCCACTGAAGCATCTCCAGGTAGCAACGCGGAGCCACCAGACTCCGTAAAACTTGCAAGTTAACCTGCTAAAATGGCGGCCAGAAAGCGTGGTACTCACGAAGTGCCCAATTCAAAATGGCACTGAACTCTGGACGCCTGGTGACGAGTATAATAAGTCTCCCTCGAGGGAGGGGAGTCCCAAATTGCTCAGTGAGTTTTGTTTGGGACTCCCCTCCCTCCAAAACTTATTATACTCGTCACCAGGCGTCCAGAGTTGAGTGCCATTTTGAATTGGGCACTTCGTGAGTACCACGCTTTCTGGCCGCCATTTTAGCAGGTTAACTTACAAGTTTTACGGAGTCTGGTGGCTCCGCGTTGCTACCTGGAGATGCTTCAGTGGATTCATGGTTTAGAGAAATTCCTATTCCACGAACCTGGCGTGTTTATTTAGCGACTGGATTTGATTTTCGCGGAAAAACTCGTGCTTGTTTTGGGTCGATCGGAGTCGCGACGCTGGCTTCCGTCTCCTACCTTGTCACTATATTATGAAGGAAGGTGAACGGGGACCATTTTCCCCGAAACTTCGTGTACGTATTAAAGACAACAACAGCTCACCACATGGTAAGTTTTATCGATTTTTATTACCATTTTCTAGCAATTTTTCAGACCTAAACTAAGCCTCATATGTTCTCTATATTTTAATACCTACGTGACGCACACAGTGAGCCTGGGTTACCTGTGATATTTATATGCTCATGTTGTCGGCAAAACCTCAAATTTGGTGACTTCATCGCTGTCGAGGAAAATATTTGCTAACATGCGTGCCGCACGTGCATCATGTTTTTTTTCCTCTTTTAACCAATGATATGATTGTTTTGTGGCGTTGTCGATGCTAACACTCAGGGGGTAAACAAGCGCCGGAAAGGGCGGGAAAAGGGCGGGAAAAGGGCTGCAAAACGACTTACTGGCAAGGAGCGCAGATAAAGCGCGGGGAACAATGGCAACTGAATATGCGTCGCGTTGAGTCTAACACGTAAGGGTTCTTTAATCAATTAATCAATCTCATGCGACAGCACAACTCTGTAAGAATTTTTTAAGGCAGTTTTGTCTCCCAAAAGCTCACTTGCCTGGTACACTTCGTAACGTGGTTTTCTTGCATCATCACCCAGCTGAAATGGGCGT
>NC_090871.1:8938281-8943281 GCF_036669935.1 Montipora foliosa
TTCTAGGAATGCGTCTGCTGTTCATGAACATTGCCAGCTCACGGGTCATTCAGTGGATTCCAGCATAACAAAAGTTCCTGCCACGGAGAATAACACATTCAAACGCCGCATAAGGGGGCAATTAAGATAAGATTAAGTAAGCCCTCTTTGAACAGAGACAATAGCTTCGAATTAGCCAGCATCCATGACACCATATTAGCTCCCTCGAGACCATTATATAACCCTTCTTAACATTCAAATTTGCATTGTGGCTGACGAAGTTCGGTGGATCCGAACGAAATATCCCACTTTTTAGTTTCTAATTGCGCTGTGAGTACCGAAATTTTTATATTTGTAGGTCGATAGTTTTTAGTCTAATTTGTAATTAGATTTTTACTCTATTGTTACTGAAGATTTTACCGACTTTTCTTTCTTAATAAAGGATCTACTACTTTCGAATCCGACGGCGAGAATAAACAAACATGGTCTATTTACCTTGACCTGTTTTCTACAGTCCAGTGATGTCCAGTCCCCAGGGTAGTACCGTGAGTGGGCCCCAGCCTTAGATCCTGGCCGACCAATCAGATACTCTCCCAACGGAACAGTGTCTTCACACCATTCAACAATTCCACTGCGCTGCGATAAAGGAATGACCTAGGAAAAACAAGGGAATGGCGAAGAAATTTACAAGGATGAGTACCGTTTCTTAATGGGCCATTCCGAGTTGATGTTAGTCGCGGTTTCGAAGTGAGTCTTGGTGCTCAAACTATTACAAGGGAAATAAGTTTGATTTGCATAAGAATACGCAACTCAATTACATTTGAATGGTTGTGCACCAGGACTCGTTTTGAAACTGAGACATGCAGCAACTCGGAAATGGGCTATTAGGGTAGCCTCCTTCGCAGACGTTTTTAGGACGAGCCGCGAAGGAAGCTATAATTAGAATTAGGGCTAAAACGTTTTTATAAAATTAGGGGACGTTAGCAAGGGCTGCGGCGAGGGCGTCAAATCATTATGACAATCTGGTTTACCTGTAGTCAACAGACAGTTAAAATAATGAAAGGTTACTTATCATTACAAATCCTTTGGTCAGGTATTTGACATTTTGTTATCAATACAACATAAGCAGGAGATTTTCCAAGGCATCTACAAGTTGTGTAATATGGAAGGATACTGATGTTCTGTATTCAAATTGCAGAACACTTATTCTGTCTTTGCTAGCGCGGTTGCTTAAAGGCCCGACTTCAACTAACTGCGTGCCGAGGAACAATTTTCATATATGAAAATCCCGTCAATGCTGAAATTCATCCAATCAGATCGATACGATAAGTAATGCGAATTTCCAAAACAAAACGAACGGTCGAAAAGCCAGTTGGTTGAAGGTGCGTCTTTAAACTCCGCGCCAACGATCCATAATAGCGTAACGCAATACACTACGTTATAATGGTCACACAATCCAGTCAATTTGCACGCTATCAACAAAGAGGAAAACCTTAAATAACAATGACCACGACCAGGTTTTCTGAGCCCGCGAGACTGAGCACCCCGGCAAACCGCTGGCCAGCAACCTGGTTCTGGTCTGGTCATTGCTGTCTAAGGTCATCCCAACAGAGAGGGCAATGCCAAGTCTATCTCTACTTGTTACTCACAGAACCACTCTTTCAAACACGTACCTTATACGTTCTCATCTTTAACTTTCTTTTCCTAGTCTCCGAGTTTTTCATCAACAACTGATTTACCATACCAAACACTTGCTCCATCACAGCGTCCTGGCGCAAATCGTCTCTACCCTGAGAGATGAAAATCATTTTGACTTGTTGTTTTCATGCCATTTTGCCGAACGTTCAGTTCATGTCACTTGTGAATTTAAATCACGCCATTGTCACGTCATGCCACTTCAAGTCAATTGTTCTAGTCATGCCATGTCACTGACAGCGCATTTTAAGTCACTTTAAGGACGGTGCCTACTATTACTATTGCGCATACGGTCTGCGCATCTCGAGGTACTCGGATTTCTTATTTCTTATTAACACAGGGATATTTTTGCGCGGTTGAAAACTATGCGGAAAAAGAACTTAGTAAGTGCTCTTGGTATCCAAAAAGAAAAGTGGGGGTAACCATGCATTTTTCAGAGATAATTAAGCTTCAATTTCAATTTGGCAAAGAACGCCATACATTGCTTTGTATTCTAAAGCTTTTTACAAATATTGTTGATAAATTATCCTCGAAAAATGCGTGGTTGCCCCCAATTTTCTTTTTCAATTTCAATAATACTTGTTAAGATCTGCTTTTCCCGCATATTCCGGAAACTGCGCAAAAATATCTTTGAAATAGCAGGCACCGTCCTTAAGTCAACTGCTCTCTTGCCTTGTCAAGGAGGTACACGACAACATTTTGCAGGTAACTTCGAGTCAAAAAACAAGCAGACCATGTCATGCATTGCTAATTCATGCCAATAGTTTAAGTCATGCCCTGTCATGTCACTGACACCGCAATTCTACGTCACTTCAAGTTATCAACAAGCCAGATCAGTTATTAAAAGAAGGGTCGAACATCAGCTTGAATGGAACCTGTGTCACGGACTTCACCTCCCGTTAAGTTGACTTTGGTGTTCGCGAGCAGCATATTACAATCAGGACACTACGCTTGTTAAGATGTGATTTTGAGTTATGCCGTGTGACATGGTTGTGGCAGTGGTTCATTCACCTTCACAAGCTGCCGTCGTTTGACACCATCAGATCCAATACAGAAAATGATCTTGGGTAGGTTCACACCGCCGGCAAGGCAGAACTTTGAATCAAACCCTACCACATGAACCAGGTCATCATAACGACACAATGGGTCAACCTGATGAGAAAACGAGAACAAAACGATTCAGGCGACATTTACTCTCACTTGGCCAAGAACATCCCTTGTAGGTTTTTTTCCCTTTTTTCAGAATACTTGGGGTGAAACCAAATTCCCAGATTACTCTCCAATATCAAACACACCAGAAAGTAAGAATTGAAATTAAGAGGCAAAAATAACCTGGTAAAATAAGTACTTAACACTGATACATTGGCACGCCTTATATTCTACATTTGACAAAAAGGATCGAAAAGACAGGTCTGAGGTGTTCAAAAGGTGGATAACGCTATCCACCGGATATTAAACCACTATCCATTGGCTGGCGCAATTGGTTTCACTATGACATATCCACTGGATAGTGGTTTATCCGGCAGATAGCGCTATCCATTTCTTGAACAACTGAGGTCAGGACGTAGTACTGACTAATAAAGGGGTACGCATAATATTCGATGCGATGCCGTTCCAGTCTATAATATAACGATTAAAAGATGAAAATTCAAAATAATTTGCACGAGTCCCTTCTGCGTGTTTTCATTGATACAAAAAGGAAAAAAAACTTATGAAAGAATCTTATACATTTGCACTAAGAAAATAAACTTCCTTCGTAATTTCAGCAATGGCCATTTGAGGACCTCAAGCCTTTCCTGATATGTTTTATCTGACCCGCAAATAACTCTAGTAGCTCGCCTTTGAATCGACTCTATAGCCAGCTATTTACCTTCACATCAAGCGTGGGGACTGGCACCTCCCTAAGATTCGAAATTCTTTTGATTGTGACATCCGGAAGGTTGAAAGGACCTGAAATGCATAAGGAAGACTCAAGTGTCACGCACATAGGCGATGTCACAAACAACCTCAATACATACATTGGAATCAGACCGCGTGTCAACTAACAGTAAAAGCATTATTACAACTGGTAAGCGATTGTTCACTGTCGAAGGCGACAAACGGAAAAGTGGACTGCTAAAGACCAATATGGCGCCCAGGGCGAATCCACGTATTGATAACTTTACACAAGAGAGTATAAAAACGTTTTAAAAAACCGAATCAAAGAAACTTCACTCTGCAATAATGTCAGTCAAAAGTGACGTTTACCTCTTTCGTTTTTGAGGTGCGTTACATTGACATATGCCAACTCGATGTAAGCTTCACACAGGTGTCTCATATTCTGTACAAGTTCCCCTCTTTGATTCTCAATCTTTTCAATCAGTTCGCAAGCTGTCTGGATTCGAGCCTAAACAGAAGATACAACAAAGAAGAGAACCAAACTGATCCAACTATCTTAAAATGGATTTATATGACTAACTAGACGCATATCTGCGTGAAGTCGAGCTTTCCTGAGTTCCTGGATAGTCAAATGAAAAACAAGGAAAGCAAAAGACACAAGGCTAGATTAATTATCATTTAGGTTAGGGTGATGGAAATGATTCTCGTTATGTTCTTTCACAAATGTCAGTTCGCTCATGAAGTTCGCGGACCGACTGACCCGTTTCGAAGACGCTCGACATCTTTTAGTGTGGTGCATTTGTATGTGGTTTGAGCATATTAGACTCCATATTCGTGCTTACTGTCAACGACGCTGTTTTCATTCAATGCTACGTATGCACGTTGGTTTAAACTTCGCGCATGCGCCGTAAAAAATGAATCAGCCATTGAACAACCATGCCACGTACGCGTTTTGGTTAACTTCGCGCGTGCTCTTTACAAGCTTGCATGCGATTTGCAACAAAAGGCCAAAAAAAGCAGAAGCCGAAATTTTTTTTCCACGGGCGTTTCCCCTGGAAAGCCGGAGAAAAAAATCTCGCGAGGCGAGTGGACCAGACGGAAGTAACTTAGCACGTGTGTTTGCATGCAGTATGGCTGGCTCTCTCTTAACTGAAAACTCCTCGTTTGTGGCGTTCTGTTCCGAACCCAACCAAGTATTAATAATAATAACAACTTTATTTAAGTGTGACAGTGTCAATGAATTAAGCACAAGAGCACTAATTGCGGACAGTAACGAAATTAACTCAAACTGTCAAATCATATCAAATTGCCAGGATACATCTGCTGGTTCGCTACGACAAAAAGTTTTGAACTCAAACATGTCCTCTGAAACATTAGTGAGACTATTTGGAGAACATTTCATTCCACGCAATATGCAGTATCTACACACACACGCGTTTCCCGCGCCT
>NC_090871.1:8945781-8948281 GCF_036669935.1 Montipora foliosa
ATGCGAATGAGACTATAAAAGAGGTTACATGTGCTCCACCCCATCACTGTACTCGAGGCCGCAAAAGGGAAGAGTTTGGCAACCCACCCTCCCACCCAATCGATCCTCATAGCTCCCATGTTCGCCTGGTCTTGGGCTTGTGACAGGCCAGAGCGATTCTCCATACCTTATTGCCATATCATTAATAACAACACCCAGGGTAGAATATTTTAGCAATCCCATGATACAGTTAATAATAATAATAATATATTTTTTTTTTTGGGGGGGGGGGGGGGTATTTGCATTAAATCGATGGATATTCAGTTCACTGAAGCATGATACAGTCCCATGAGTAAATAACTTGTATTGTTTTCATGCAAATATCCCCTAAACGTATTACATTATGGGATGGTAAAAATAGTCAATTGCTGGTGGACAAATAAATGGAGCTAGTTCTCGTTCAACAACATGGTGGCGATGTCAGAACGTGAAAACCGCCTCTTGCCATTTTTTTAACAAACCTTGATCATCTTAGAAACAAACTCTTCGTTTGCGTTGTCAAACCATAGCGAACACAGCCTGAAAATCCTCAGGTCATATTTATCCTATGGGCAATAAAAACGAAATTAAATTGAATTCTTTACTACTCTGTCAAGAAATAAAAAACCAAATCCGATCAAAAGCTTCTCGACAAATTAAGTGACAAAACGGTGAAAAAAAAAGCGGGGAGTCAGCCCCCCCCCCCCCCCCCCCCCCCCCCCTTCCTCCTAATCTTGTCATTTTTCAAGCCCGTGATCATTGCTTTCGTGGTAATGACAAAGGGCATTAATCGTAATTTAAAACGACGATAGACAACGAATTGAGACGTCAAAATTACTTTCTAACTAAAAAAGAAACGAGAATTAGAACTCTAAACTTCCAACGAATCAATGGTTTTTTTTATGCAGAACAATGGCTTTGTTGCTACTCTCGAGTATGCCAGTCAATTACAGCTCAAGATTAGTGATAGTCAACTTGGAGTTGCAACTTCGTTAAGAATTTCTATTGCATACCTACCCCTGTCTGCAGTGTCTTGATGTAATACTGCAAAGCTGTTTTCAGAAACGCTTGCCTGTCCTCATACACTTGTCGCAACTCTCGTTCATCCATCTGCGCTTGCAGATTGAGAGTCCTTGCGTATCTATCTTTCCCGGATTCAATGACTCTCTGAAGTCGTTCAGATTCAACCTAAAGAGGCAACGCGCATTTCATAAACATTAGCGGACCTTGGTCAAGGGGATTCTTCCAACACGCACTAGACAACCAAATAATCAGACGAACTAGCCACGAACTAATACGAACTAGACAGGCAACTAGTAAGTCCAGCTTTGAGATAGTCATTTCAACAAGGTTCAGATTTGTGCTTACACTCAAATATTGCAGATCATTGCCTAGCTCTCCTCAGAAACGCCGTAGCTTTTTAAATTGTCAGTTTTCTGACATGAAACGATTCGGGCCTATTTGAAATGCCGTTATCCCCTCTAAAGAAGTTGCTAAGGCCGAAATACGATGAAAGCTGATCCGTTTGATATCTTGAAAACAAGTTGCAAAATTAGTTTTCATATTCGAAGAGGATCAAAACTACAGAATCAACAAATTCAAAAGGATGTTGGTAACCTTGGCTTTTTTCATCAAAGTTTCTATGTTCTCGTATGCGCTTGAGCTCATGAAATCCACTTTCTTCTGATACTGTGTGTCAGCGAACCATGCAAGAGACAAAAACGCCTGCAAAGGAGACAACAGTATTTTCTTTTAGTAGGATAGATGCAGACGGGGCCTAAGTCGTTGTTAAAACCACACCTGCGAATAAATAAACTCCTTTACAACACAAGCACCTCAATTCTTGATGCTTGATCTCCCCCTTCCATGCACTCCATCAGACAGGCAGCCTATGAGATAAAATATTTCGTACAAACTTGAAATCTTAAACACGAAGATAAAAAGCGTGGTGCCTTCGGCACATGCAAATGATTTATCAATCAACCGTGTACGCAACCGAGAGCTCTGTGATAATTTGGTCAACAAAAAAGCCCCTTATGGCAATGTGTCCATAATATTTCATAAAATGTTATCTGTCGTACGTTCTTTTTTTCAGTCCCCACTCCTTTTTTTGTTTCGCGCTAGAAATATCTTTTCGGGCTTCCGTCTTTGTGTTGCTGTTCGTTGATCACCATCTTGGAAATTAATCAATCGTGCTTGATTACATGCAACTTCATTGGTCAAAATATAATAATCAGTATTAGAAAATAAATTACAACGATGAATGTAGATAATAAAAAATATATTAAACAGAGACCGAAAGAGTTCACGTAAACGGAACTGTTAGATGCTAAAAATATATAATAAATATATCTATATACATGGTAAAATAAAATGAAACATTCGCCATCTAAAAGAATAGTTACAATAATTTCTGTGCTAAAACAGGGTTTAACAAAAACAACAACTAGATATCATACAAAATTGTTGCTTTTGAAGCCAG
>NC_090871.1:8955781-8960781 GCF_036669935.1 Montipora foliosa
GAAGACTTTCCACCTATCTGGTGTTTTTCCAAGTGTTACTTTAAAAGCCCTCTCGTTTAGCCACCGCAAAATGTACCCTGAGCCGATGAAATAACGCACGTGATTAGTATCAGTACAGGCATCAATGGGGTAAGATTGGCCCATTTTATCTCTTAAGCAAGCACGGTGACTTATCTTTTTTATTGTAGTTATCAAAACAGGCATTAGTAGGGAACATTCAGGGAACGTTTCAAGAAAATCGTTTGACAACTTGTTTTTCTGAGGAATCACCTTAAATACCACCGCATATAGATACTGGTAGGCAGCTGCGCATGTGTGATTTGCTGAGGAAGTAAAGAATCATCGTCGAGACCAACGAGATTGGAGATGGGAAGGGAAAGAAACATTTTGTTACCCCACTGATCAATACCGCCCCTCATCCACTCGGCTAAATTCTACCAGCTACACTTCATGGCAGGCATATCACGAACAATTAAAAAAAGCGGCATTTTACATGCGCTTCTAGACCAAAAAAACGCACGCTCTGCCGTCTATACAGTTTCTTTCACTTTCTTTTTTTTTCTTCAGATCAGCAACCAATCAACCAACTTACCTGTTTATAGAGTTGCCGAAACTCTCTAGCTCCACTAAACACTGCAGTCTCGTCAGAGAGGGATAAACACTCCGCACACTTTCCAAGCTCACATGTGCCACGTCACCCATTACCTGCAATCTTTTTTAACCCAAAAATAAGGAAGTTTAGAACGTCTTGGAGTAAACTAATGATGATGAACGGTAAAATGCACCCGTGAAAAATACGATGAGCTACGTAGTCGCTAGGAAACGGGCGAAAGAAAGGAAAACTAAAAAATCTGAGTCCTACGGGATTTCAACCTACGACCTCCGTGACATCCGACGGGTGTTACGGAGGTCGTCGGTTCGAATCCTGCGTAAGTCTCCGATTCTTCAGTCGACCTTTCGCCCGTTGTCAACGAAAATAAATTCCGAAGGTGAGGTCCTTCATTAAGGATCTAGAGTAACTCTGTTAAGATCATTAATAAATCAGTTGTTTAACTTGAGATGTGCGATCGTTTAATTCATAGGTAATAGGCCATATTACTATTCTCATTACTGGACTGGAACTAGCGTGCAATGGAGGCTAATGCAGGGGGAATATTTACAAATGCAAATACTTTTTAATATATTACCCGGTATTAGCTTCCATTGCAAGATAGTTTCAGTCCGATACTAATAATACGAATATGGTCTATTGACCTTTCTGTGATAATTCAACACACAAAACATGGCACGCTATTAAAAAGAGCTATGCCCGTGCAACAAATAGAGCTTAAGAGGTCATTTAACAGGTTTTGTGATAATGGAGTTTTCCGTTTAAAAAAACTTTTAAGATTTACCACGTGCATAACTTTTCGGTTTTGACAATTTTTACTAACCCATAACGCCAAACGTTTTAGGGGGATCTTTTCATGAACACAATACAAGTTAATTACTCTTGTGGTTGTGCCATGCTTCACTGAAACGAAGATCCATTGTTTTCATCCAAAGAACTCCCAAAAGGAACGGCAATATGGGTAGGTGAAAGGATTCAATCGACTGGTTTTGTTCCTTAAAGTGGTACTACGACCAAAAAAAAATTTTGTTTTTCCTTTGGATTTCAAAACTATGTTAACTAAACACAAACTCACCCAAGTTTTAAGTTCTGATTTTAAAAAGACACCTGTTTATTTTAGCTGGAATTTTCTTATTTATTGGTCCGCCATTACTAACTTCAAAATCTTGAGAGAGCTGAGTCGGGGAGAAAATGACGTCAAACACTCACTAGTTTAAGAATGCAATGCGTGTGTACGCGGCCTAATTAATATGCAGCACGGGAGTTTCGGGCTTTCAGACTTTTCAACCCGTGTTTTGCGTATATAATAAATTGCGTTTACACGCTGAAATTTTAAGCTAGTGAGTAAATGACGTCATTTTCTCTAGATCCAACCCTCTGAGGTCCAATCGGCCAGTTTTGAACGTGAGTAATGGCGGACCATGAAATCCAAAACTTACACTCAAAATAAACAGCCTTTGAATAAAACTCAAAGCTCAAAATTTTTCCAGTTAGGTGTTAAGCGAACACGCTTTCAAAATCAGAAGAAAAAATGGAAATGATTTTTTGATCATAGTACCACTTTAAGCCTAAACACAAGCATAAAAGCGCTTAGTTCGCCCTCGAAAACAGGGTTCACGCAAGCACAAGCGCAAGCACAAACAACAACAACAAACACCAGGCTTTACTATAGGCCTTAATTACACGGCGGCCATGTTGAGTCCTAAGGGATTGAAAACCTTTGTTTTTGCGCACCGAAACTCGTTCCCAAACATTTCAACTCGAGGCTCGGGGTACGAAATGTATTGTCCATGGCCAATATGGCCGCCGTGCGAATAAGGCCCATAGACCAATTCGGCTAACTCAGTGTTGTACCCAATTCAAATCTTTTGGGAATAAAACGTTTTGTTCCAAGTATTACCATATCATTTAAATGTGAATGCTACATTATCGTGCAAATGCAATACACAAAGCATCTTAACCCCTAGAGATTTGAATTGGGTACAACAATGAGTTAGCCGAATTGGTCTATTGAATGAGGACGTGGAATCTAAATACTTTTCGTCCGCGATAGATAGAATATTACTTTGCGTTGTCCAATATGCACTGGAAGAGTTGCCATTCTTCTTCTTGTAAAGCGAGAAGACAACTGTAAATAGACCGGTGGAATCCTGACGGTGTATCTGAAGCAAAGCTGTGAAGGTAAATATATTTGTAAAATTGTACGCTGAATTATAGTCGCACTTTCAATTGACACGGGTCTTACTCGTTTATATAATTTACAGGACGATATACCAGACAGGGCGTAGATCGAGGAAAAAAACAGTCTTGCCAAGGATGTGGACAAGTCACTGGGAGAGGTGGGAAGAGGGAAAAAAGAGAGGCAGTTTCTTCGTAGGCATGAAAGCTCCTGTAAAGGAGCCTGAAAAAGTGTAGACTTGAACGGCGGGACTCGAGCCAATAGCCGTGCAGTTGCGCTGCGCTCTGCTCAACCACTGGGTTATCAAGCCATTTGGGGGCTAGTTTGGCAATTCCGAGTTTGTTCTGTGTCCCATAAAGCCTGGTTTCACTAGCGACGCAAGCACAAGTGCTTATTTCACCGTGAAAACGGGGTTAAAGTAAAGTAAAGAAACCATATTTAAAGTCGATAACTCGTAACAGTAATTCAACTAACAAACCTGAGATCGACGGTGTGCTCATTTTACTCCCCCCTCTCCATCAGTGCTCCGTTTTACGGGTATTTAAAGCTACTTCGCTACACGGAAAGGAAAGAAGTCGAAACAAGGATGCGAGATCAGGGAATCGAACTCAGGACCTCTTGCACCAAGGCCGAGCACTAACCGACTGTGGCATCCTCGCTCCTTGACGAAAGCAGAATCACAAGGATCTAAAATTTTTCCTTTTCCTTGTGCTTGCGCTTACACTTGAGTCGTGTGAAAACGAAACACAGCATAAGCACAAGGAAATTTGTTGCGTCTAGCCAATTAAGCACTCGTTCCAGATTCCCCGCGTCTGAGCATTTGAACAAAATGGCAACTCAGAAATGGGTTATTGGCCACACCAAAGTTAATCGAGGGACTGGTTATGAAAAGTAAAAACCTTTAAAAGCGAGAACAATGTAGTCCCAAATCGATGTTGAATTGACCGTGACAATGTACAATCTTTTTTTTTTGGCTTCGCACGAGTTGGCAAATTAGTTGCGCATAATTTAATCGAAAGATTTGATTGGTTATCGTCTGGAAAAACGCGTCTTTTGTGCACCGTCAATGCCAAAAATACAGACAAAAACATAAAAAAAAGACTTGTCGAGTTTCATGACAGAGAGTGTCTAATCGGCGTGGGTGGGTGGGTCGTGGGTCATGGGTCGTGGGTCCCTAAACCTTTTTTTTTATCAACGACTGGAAATTCTCGAAACAGACAAGACCTAAGACCTAAGACAAATTTGGACCGAGCACTGAGGGAGCTAATATATATCTTTTTTTATCTTCAAACAAACACGACTCACGACCCACCTACCCACGACCCACCCACGCGATTTAGCCACACCCTTCCCCTTCATAACCATCTCCATGCATTACACTGTAACTATGGCCAGACGTGGCAAATTTCCTTGCGCTGATGCTGTGTTTCGTTTTCACACAACACAAGCGAATGCAAGCATAAGCGCTAGCACAAGGATGAGAATAATTTTGGATCCTTGCGCATGCGATTGTGCTTATGCTTTCATCAGGCCCGTTTTCACGTTGAAAGAAGCGTTCTTACGCTGGCGCTTTTCCTTGCGTCGCTAGTGAAAACCAGGCTTAAGGGAGCTTAAATTAAGCAAGGACGACGAAGACGGCTGCGACAACATTGTCCGAACATATGAATACTGTTTCCCGTCTTTGTAATAATAGGGAGCTTAAGCAACGACAACGGCGACGGCAGCCAGAACGTCACGAATTTGCATATTTAGTGGGTAAAAACAATAGCTTTGCACGCCCTGCACGTGCGTTTTTCACTTTTGTCCATCGTTGCCGTCGTCAGCAAAACAACAACGTGAAATAGCCAAGTTTTTGGTTTTATGAAGAACGTCAGCACTTGAGGATAAATTTTCATTTTCTCTCCTAAAATGGAGTGCCGTTCCGACTGGTGTCATCTTTGAGGAATTACCACACCCTTGTCATATAAAAAACGTTGACATAGTCACGAAGCGATTAAAATAACGCAAATTTATATTTTGAGATGAAGTTCTCGTTGCCGTCGCCGTTGTCGTTGCTTAAGCTCCCTAATAGAAAGCTTAAGATCTACGACGGCGACGTCGACGTCGACGAAAACGTCACCTCAAAATAGAACTTTGCTCCAGTAAAAGTCTTTCGCGATTATTCCATCTCGTTCACGTCGTACAATGTGGGCGAAGTATCCTAAAAATAAA
>NC_090871.1:8963281-8970781 GCF_036669935.1 Montipora foliosa
ATCAGAAGTGAAACCAAAACCAATCGTGGCTCGCGCGTGCACAGTTTCCCGCGCTTTGTCAGCTACGTGAAATTACTTCGAGATTTGATGGGTTTACCGGATTGTCTCTGTCCTTCTTGATTGGCCATAGTAATTACTTTGGCTTAGGCTCTACGACACTCCATTGAAACACGCTCTAAATCCGCGTGCATCTAATTATGGACATTTCTGGACATATCTGAAAGCGATACTTGCCTCGGCTGTTGCTTGTGAGTTTTCTGATGATAGCCCTTTCAAGTAAATTCTCATTACATGGTCCAAACCAAGGTTTTTCATCGACTACAAAAACAAACGAAAGCAATGTCATAAGAAACGACTGCGGATCAATTTCATGAAGGAAATGAGAAAAATGAATAAATTGTTTGCGCCACCTGCAAAACTCCAGTTTGTGACGAAGCACAGAGGTTCTGCATTCGAAGATCACAAGCTCCTATGAAGAAAATAAGAGAGGTTGATATTTAGATGGAGCGCACTTCAACGGCATTGACCACAGTTAAACTGCAACTTCGACAATTGTAGACTTACTGCTACTGCTACATTCACTGCTACTGCTACTGCTACTACTACTATTTAAATTGTTTTCATACCGAGAGCTTTGTCCCACGCATGTTCATGCATGTATGTCCTTATGCGCGAGTCCACATCAGCCAGCCTTCCAGCTCCGGCTCCATACACGCTGTCCGGCTCACCAATGGCTGCATAGGCCTCGAGAATAAGAGTCTGGTAACTAGTGCTCAAACTCCCATCACCACTTTGACTTGTGGCCACTTCCATGGCTAGGGTTTGACTGTTTGATGCGAGAGAGATGGACACAGAGGAATCTGGCTTGGATCTGCGAAACGACAACAGTGGAATGTAAATCTTCTTTGGAAATTGTTTTTCCGCTATAAATACGATTTCAAAGACTTCACTCGGGCCCTCCTTTTAAGCCCTGGCCAAACTATCCAAAAAAGTTGGATCTCACATGCAACATTGTTGGATGTAAATGTTGAGGTAGTGGCAAAACACTATCCAACATTGCTTGACGAATTCAAGTTCAAGCTGGCGCTAAATTTGAAAATATGGCGTAGCGTTTATGCTACTGGAGCTGTTTGAGGGCGGAAAGGACGTATTCAAACCAGGAAAAACCGAAGAATGGTTAAGAGAACGTGTAGAAAAGGTTATGTTCTTTGCAAGAGACATCCGCGTTTAGGAGATTATGATTATGAGCTCGAATCAATTTGCAGGAATTTTAAACGCTATTGAACCAGACATCTCAGAGCGATAGTGATTAAGGAGCCTAACAGTGTCCCACAGACATGGCCTTGCTTCCTACTCGCTGATCAAGGTTTCTGGCTGTTCATCAACAACCAAGACGTCCCATTGGTCTTTGTCCGCCATCTCTGTTGCAAATGATGCTAGAAACCTAGGCTTGAGAATAAGATAATGATTCGTGATTGGCTAGCAGCGCGAACGTGACTCGATTCAGGACACAACTTTGTTGAAAGAGTGGCAAAACACTGCAACATTGTTGGGTCGAGGAGAATTGTTGGTTGTAATGTTTGATCAAAAGCAAACTCTATCCAACATTTGATCGAACAAAAAATGTAGGACGAAAATCTTCCAACATGGACGGCCAAACGGTCGAACAATGTTGGATCGAGCAAAGTTGGAGCCTTCAATTCAACTTTTTTCTATAGTATGGCCAGGGCTTTAGAGTGAGCTTTTATAATGGTCCGCATTTCCGAAGATCATCCCGATCAAAAAGAAGACCGAAACAAAAAAGAAACTCGTATAAACCAGAAACAACTTCTCTCTCCACATATTTGAGTTGGGTTTTGATATCCTGAAAGAGGATCTGTTGTCCAAAATAATTCAGAAGCATTTCACAAAATTACAGAATGTGCTGTTAAAACAACTTTTTTAGCTAGAGCATACCCTGCGAGTAGGCTCTATCTTTCTAGCTCGCCCCGCGAATTTGGTTATTTAATGAGATAATTGGATACTCCTAGCTCGATAGCCATAGCACAGAGGACACACCACAACATCGGGAACTTCATGCCCTACTCCTTGCGAATAGTGTGTGGATTCGTATGTTAATTTCCACAGGGTTATGAGCATTGAAGAGGGTTGCCTATCGTCCATATCCGAGAAGACTATAGAGTCTAAACCATTTGAAGATGTCGTTACAAAGGTAGCACTTTCTTCTCAGTTATTTAAAGACCCTGAGTGTTGCCTGTGGTCCGGCCGGAGTTTTTGATCCCGCGACCTCCCGCAAGCCTGTCCAATGTTCAACCAACTGAGCCAACCGGTCAGCGGTTGTTGCACAAGTTGATCAACTCATTGAGGCTATTATTGGGACTGTTTTAGCAAAAGGCTGAGTTTCTCAAGTCGTTTAAAACCATTCAGTGTCAATGCTCTTTGCTCTTCTGTACGATGTCTCCTTAACAGTCAGCGGTCGCTTCTTGATTATCAATCCACTGATTACTGTGAAGTGTTCATAGTCTGCAGTAGGGTTGATTGACCGCAGATTGTTCGCGTGCCTAGTAATGAATAAGTCAAGAGTGTGGCCAGACATGTGAGTTGGCACATCAACATCCTGCACGGAATGGTGCCGTAATTGTCTAAGGTAGAAATCTATGTAATTTATTGTAGTGTAAGTAAATCGTTAGACTTAATTAATTTCAAATAGTTCGCAATTTACGAGTAGAATACACAGTTTTTACAATGCGCCATGAACTGTAACAGAAAGCCACCTACTTACCTTTGAATATCAGCCCATATTTCAGTGTAGAGGAGAGCAGTAAAATACGCGGAGCATCTCTGAGCAGCTGAGGCGACTTCCAAATAGTCCAAATCAAGCCAGAAATTGTTGTCCCACAGTGTGCCATGGCCACGACCTCTCTTAGGTAAATCCTGCGTACGTAGGTACGTCACTACAGACAACATGGTGCGAACACTTTCCTTTTTCACTGTGAATGAGATAACACCAGCTCACAGATGGTTTTTAAACTGAGGTTTTGTTGAAAGAGCTAAAAATTCAACCCAGGCTTACCCTGACCATCAAATTTTAATGAAAGGGTCCCACCGTTTTCCTATACTCTTTTCTGCTTGCGCAGGCCCCAATTACCTTATTAGGACAGCTTGCACTTGCATTACAAGAGGACCTCGACGGGTTACCCGTCAGCCATGAACAGCCAGTGATTTATATATATATTTAGTTAAATCCAACTAGTGGTCTATTATCAATGCTGCGTTCTGATTGGTTGAGCTACTAGTAGGCTATTTGCTATAGCCCACTAGTAGCGAAAAGCGCCGGGCTATTGACTCAGAGCCCATTCGGGCTCGAGGAATAATTGTTAAATATACTCGTCAGGCAAAACATCGAAAA
Source organism: Montipora foliosa (assembly GCF_036669935.1). Classification (NCBI taxonomy): domain Eukaryota; kingdom Metazoa; phylum Cnidaria; class Anthozoa; order Scleractinia; family Acroporidae; genus Montipora; species Montipora foliosa. The sequence goes on from NC_090871.1 coordinate 8,966,691, forward strand.
GAAATTAATCGTTGGCTGTAAAACACTTGGTCGTAAAAGCTATTATGAATAATAATTTTCTCAAATCTCAATCACCACGATGATTTGCTTATTTTGTGGTAGGGTAAAAAAAGCTGTTTTTCCTTTTCATCATCGCAAAAGATGTCTAAGAACATTAAAATAGCTTTATTAAGAAATCAAATTAATCTTTCACCTTCAAAAAATAAGAAATTTAACGATAAGCTTTCTGTGAAGAAAATCTAACAGAACCTTTCAAAAAGTATTAACTATTAAGGACGGTGTCTATTATTGTTATTGCGCATACGTTCTGCGCATCTCCAGATACTCGGATTTCCTATCGCCGATGCTTACTAATACAAGGATATTTTTGCGCGGTTTAAAACTATCCGGAGTAAGTAGATCTTAGTAAGTTCTCTTGGTATCCAAAAAGAACATTGGAGATAACCATGCATTTTTCAGAGATAATTAAGCTCCAATTTTAGAAAGAACGCCATACATTGCTTTGTATTTTAAAGCTTTTGCAACATTTATCACCCTACCACGTATTCATGTTCGCTCATAATGCAGTTCATCCCATTACCTCCAAATGTTCCACTTGTCTTTACAGATGATTGTTCAGCAATGGTAACAGGAGAGCTCGCTCGGCTGGCCATGACACTTACTCCGTTGCAATAACTGAAGAAGTTTCTGAGTTGCTCCGACAAAGTCGTCCTGGAAGAATCATCTCCACGCTCCAGAATGTTGTGGGTAACGTAAGGAAATACGCGTTCGGCAAACTCCACCTAAAAAGTACGGAGCAATGGCTCATAGCTGCTACCTCCATTTTTTTCTAGGTGGATATTATTACATCGCATGGAGGCGACCAAGAGTCAGTAAAATATAAACACTAACTACCTAGTTGCAGAAACGCAGTTTGCGTGAGGGTTACTTCAGAGCTTTGCAATAAAGGCTTATTTAAAGGGGATACTGAGAAGAAAATATCACAGCCATTGTCGAGCTTACATAATAGGCCTTAATTTAAGTCTCCGATGGGAGACATATAACAATTGCGATTCTAAGGTAGTGTTTTTCCAAAGTATATAAGCAACCTTCCCATTCGATTTCCGCTCACAATTACTGTTTGTCATAGCAACTTTAATCTTTTGTACTAGTAACGGCAGTTTAATTAATTGTGATTAGGAAAATATGTAGTAGTAAACCTTCAAAACAAGGGACTTCGTGACATTTTTCACACAGAGCGTGCAGCTCGTTTTCCTACATTTCTGGACCTAACCGATTTTCCCGCGCCCTGTGCCGACCGCATGCATTTTCTTTACGTTATTGTCTGCGTGTGCAGTGATAAAACAAAGTTATTACTTCGGTTTTGGTCACGCCTGGCACCACAATTTTCCCCAAGCAAGAGCCTGACTATGAAAGCCCTATATAATGGCCTGGCTTTCACACTTCCCCTGGGACTCATGATTTTGGAAACGTATCTTTCCATTTTTTGTGGTTGTTCCGGTACACCTTGACGGCGAAAGCTGGCTACTGCTCACACCATGGGAAAGGAATTTTATCAAACTGTTTAACTGAAGTGGGCGCGGCAGTCAGTCAATAGGGAGCTTACGAAACGACGACGCCGACGGCGGCGAGGACTTCATTTACAAATAGGAGTTCGCGTTATTTATATCACTAAGAAACTATTTCATGTCGTTTCGCGTTAAAAATGTGTAGTAACTGTCGAGGAATTAAACTGGTATGAGTGGGTTGGAAGCGTAGAGAGAGATCTGAAAATTCATCGTCATGTGCTAACGTCCTCCACAGAACCTTGAATTTGGTCATTTCCCGTCGTCATTTAGGAGATGACGGCAAAGAAATGTACCAAAATGTAAAACGCACGTGCAGAGCGCGCAGAGCCATTGTTTTTGCTCACTAAACCTATTGTTTAGTAGCGTCGTCGTTGCCGTCGGCGTCGTCGTTTCGTAAGCGCCCTAATAATTCGGGCACGTTCCACAGCTCGGTGGTTTCGGAGTAGCTCAGTGGTACAGCACTCGAACTAGTAATCGAAACGTCGTAGGTTCGACTCCCACAAAGGAGCACTCAGATGCTTCCAAGTCGAGTCAGCACTGATGAATACATCGCTTTTGCAGCCGATTTAAATTTGCTTTAGCCTGCAAGTAGGCTCTTCGGTCAAAATACAAGAGCTTCGTGACTAGTTTCGGAAGGTACCCAAGCCCCTATATTTCGACCGCGCGCCATTTCAACGGAAGAGCCTGCTTGCACGCCAAATTTGCATAGAAGCAATTTTCACTAATAAACGGAACAAGGCTTTCGTTTCGTTACTGCTAAAGTAGCGTTCAAAACTGTGATGATGTCAAAACTTACCTCGATTCATTGCCACTGTTCAATTGTATGTCTTAAATACATTGTTACTTCAAGATTCAAGCCTGGTAACCATTTACAGTAATGTCCAAAAATGTACCAAATAGACCCTCCAAAATGGCGGCCGAAAATTCAAATACGTTAAAATTTAAAACTAATACCAGAAATAGAAAGAGCGCCTTTACTTAAGTAACCCTGCAAAGTTTCGGCATATCAGGTGTAATATCAGCTGAGAAAATGAAAGTTGAAAATGAAACATTTACAGACGTTTGTACGATTGGGGGTATGGCGTATACCCCCAGTCATACAATCGTCTTTAAATTTGTCAAATTTCAACTTACATTTTCTCACCTGATTTAATACCTAATAAGCTGAAACTTTGCAGGGTTAACAAACTAAAGGTGCTCTTTATATTTCTGGTATTAGTTTTTAATTTTAACTTATCAGTTTTTCATTCAGTTCAATTTTAACGCATTCAAATCGGTCGCCGCCATTTTGGAGAAGGCATGGTCTATTAGATACACGCACAATTTCATTTTTTACATCCAACACGAAGTGTCCCTTTAAGTCTAAGCCTTTGCTACCAATTTCCATCAATAAGGTCCAAAGGGGAAAGGTTAGCGTTATTTTTAGCTTAGGGTAAATGCAGCTGTTTTATCCTTATTTGAGGAACAGCATTTGGGGGACACTTTGTGACGCTTATTGAAATCCGCCTGCATCTAATTACGGACATTTCTTGACATATCTGATCATTTATTTACCTTTGTACGACAGATGGGGGACAAAACAACCAGAACTTCGTCTTTGACCAGACCACTTTCGATCAACGCGCACACCAACTGTGTTATCCACTGTTCGTGGCAGTACTCTTGTCTCCCCTGTCCTGGTATCCATAACGTCGAGTCTTCTAAATTAGCAAGAGATCCTTCGGTGGTTACCTCCATAGCGGATAAACCGGTGGATTGCTATGGTAAAATGATGATAAATATAGTTACGAAAGATAGAAGTTATCTTCTATCTTTCACCGGCTCCCATCTTTTGTTTATAACCCGCAATTCAAATAAACATTTCTTTCACGGAAATAAATTAGTGACTCTTAGTGGCTGGCAGGGATATACTTCCAAGTCAGGAACAGTAACTTCAGTTCAAAGAGTGGCATACTTGGAATCACAGCATCTTTAGAGCGGTTTTCAAATGGCCGTCGAAAGAAATTACGCGACTGCAATTGCTACGCCGCTTAGTAATATCAACCAATGAAAAGGAAAACCAAAACCGATAGCGACTTCCACGCGCGATTTTTCCCGCTCTTTGATCAAGTTACACGGAATTGCTACAAATTTGGATTGGTTCATTGCGCTCTTTGCACCTGCTGTGATTGGTCGAAGTAATTACTTTGGTATTTGTTTCATTGCTGTTTGTCTCGGTTTGAAAGCGAGTCTTGGTGATCAACTATTGCAAGGGAAATGAGTTTGATTTGCATAAAAATACGCAACTCATTTCCATTTGAATGGTTGTGCACCCGGACTCGCTTTGAAGTGAGGTATGCAGCAACTCGGAAATGGGCTATTGAAAACCGCTCCAACTGACAAATACTTCGGTGCACGACAGGGATAGATGCTGATGGCATAGAGCAAAAAAAAAAAAGAGTCAAAATATAATAGATCACAAAACCTGACGAAGTAAGCACAGGCCTGAGAACAACTGTTGTTCAAGTTAATGGAATCGATTGA
>NC_090871.1:8973281-8985781 GCF_036669935.1 Montipora foliosa
TTCAGCCATAAAACAAGGAGTCCTTTACCTTGGAGAACGATACATGTTAAACTACTCGTAGCTGTCAGAGCGGTTTTCAATTGAATGTCAAAAGTAATTAGCGAATTGCCTTGGTTTTGCATTTACTTCACTCAGCGATTGCTTGAAAGTTCTCGCGCCATTTTGTCAACCAATCAGAAGTGAAACCAAAACCAATCGTGGCTTGCGAGTGCACATTTTCCCGCGCTTCGTGTCGGCTACGTGTAATTACTTGGAGATTTGATTGGTTTACTGGATTGTCTCCGTGCTTTTTGATTGGCCAAAGTAACTACTTTGGTTTTGGTTTTACGACACTCGATTGAAACTCGCTCTAACAGAGGTAATAGCGAAGGAAAGACTTTGCCCTCGGCTGGCCAAGACATTGAGTGTTCGTCTGACAACCATTTATTGCCAAATGTCCATCACCCAAGAGTAAGACCTTGTCCCCATCAGCGTCAGGAAAGTGTCTATTCTTAAACAAAAGTTGCGGGAAATGAAACAATTGACCAAATCGGCTAACTCAACGATATACCTAAATCAAAACCTTTGGGAATAAAACGTTTTGTTCCAGGTATTTCCATATCACTTTTATGTGAATGCTACATTATAACGAAAAACAATACACGAAGAATCTTAACCCCGGGCGATTTGAATTGGGTGCAACATTGAGTTAGCCTATTAGGTCAACAGACCTTTTTGCAGATACGGCGGCCATTTTGATTTCTATTGTTTCGAAAGACATTATGGGATGTTCAGGGGGCAAATTAATATGTATTTGCCCTCTGGGCATCCCATAATAGCTATTCGAAACAATAGAAATCAAAATGGCCGCCATACCGGTAAAAAGGTCTATTGTTTATACACCTTATTCCAAAATGGCCGCCATTCTAGTATTCTTTTGTTTCCATTCAAATTGGCCCTTATGGCCTCGTTCAAGGGGATTTTATGTTTGAAAGCGAGGCCACAGGGGCCAATTTGCATGAAAACATGGCGGCCATTTTGGAATAAGGTTTATTTCCCGCAAAACGTTTGGTTTGGTTTTCGGTTTAAAAATCGACACTTTTCTGACGCTTCTGGCGGCAAACGTATACCAGATTCTTACTCTTAAGAAAAGGACTCTTGTTTAAGTGCCCATAACCTAAAATGTTTTATTTTCCTATTTGAAAGTACATGTTAAAAAATGAACTTTGGTGAAAGAATTTTTCAATTCCAGCGGGAAGCGAATTTTCAACGATTTTTTCAATCCTACTTTTATTTGGTACACCCCTTCCGCTGGTTAGGACTTCACGGGCTCGCTGTGACGTAGATTCAGGAATGCTTGTTGGCGTAGGTCTTATCTTTTCTTACTAATCAACGCCAAGGTATCGCTCAGCGATCGTTTTTGGTATTTTTCAGTAAACAAAAAAATCAAACATGCCTATATTTATCATCAAGGAAAGTGCCTCTGAATCTGGAAGTGAATAAACTGGCAATTTTAAAAAAAGAATTTGAGGCGAGTAGTTGCCGGTCTCGACGAGTCAGCCAGCGCTAGCACTGAAACCCAGAACTACACGGAATCCTACGTGGAAGAACCATTAGCAGACGAGGAATGGCTACAAAATTGCAAAAAAGGACAAGAGGATAAGGAAGGTCTCGCGAGGGAATTAAATCAACCCCTATATGTCTGTTCCTGTAATCGAATTTTGTCAGTCTTCAACGATCTTTTCATTTTGCTGTCCAAACAATACTAGAAGTCATTGTCTTTGAAGTGAATCTAGCAAAAGTGACGAAGTTTTATCGGGATCCCAGTTCTTTCTTTTCGCCAAGACAAAATCTACGGCCATTTTTTCCTTCTTTTTTGGGTTGTTGCGTTTTCCGAGTCGAAAAAAGTATTCCCATGTATACTTTTTCTTTTTTCAGGATCAGCAGTGTTGTGACATCGAGCGGTAACGAATCTTTCAGCTATTTTTTCACATCAACTTTCAAATCCTCATGTTCTCTAATCACGTGTTCCTGAATCTACGTCATAAGTTGAGAGAAGACTTGAGCGAATGGTGTGCCAAAATGGCGGGCAATTTGAATGCCATTAGAAAATCGTAAAAAATTCGCCTCTCGTTCGAATCGAAAAATTCTTTCTCAAAAGTTAATTTTTCGATATGGACTTTCAAATAGGAAAATAAAAATTTTCACGTTATGGGCACTTTAAAGCCACGGACTTCTCATTTCAAAGTCCAGTCGTCTTCCAGAGCCAGTTAGGCAAGTTTGTTCCATGAACCCCCAACAAATTTCCTCGTTACAAATGCAACGGTACAGCTTGAACGAAGATGCATTTTGATTACCTTTCTCTTTGCAACCCAATGAAACGGTTTCTAGGTCTACAGCTCCTATTTCACCCAAGCAGTTTGCCACTTCATATTGTACAGCTTTTGTCCGGTCATCTCCGCAATGGGTTAGCATGGATGCCAGCTTGATGAGGTCGCGTACAAGCTCAGCGATGGTGCTGGGTGACAGTTTGTTGATTGTAACTACAGAAAACAAAGAAGAATGCTTCTATTAATTATAACCTTCCTCCTTAAAACGATATCTGCCAGTTCACAGAGCTCGTCAAATTATGTCTGATAAAACATCTTTTCTGTCAGGACTACTTTATCCTCAAAATATGAGAAATAAAAACATTGGCACGTTTCCTTCCTTTTTGCCATCAAGGAACCTGCTGTAATGTCAAACATCAAGGGTTTTCAAATTTCTTTTACACTAAAATTTAAAAACTTCTTGAAGATTTTTCCAAGGCTTTTAAAGACATGTATGTCTATTCATTTAGGGCACCGAACGAAAAAAACGACTCAGACAAAAAGGAATCTTTCTGCCACAAGACCAATCGTGTCTAATAATTCATCGGTGATCGGTTGTTAAAGAAAAATTTGCAAATCATGATATTAAAGGCAGTAGAAGGTTCCTACACAACTTCTAACTCTGTGCCTTTTTTACTTGTAAAATAACGTTACCTTCTGATCTCTCTACAGGATTGATTAGTTGGTCCTTATTTTTAGTAATAGAATGTCTGAGGAGCCTCAATCCTTCAAGCCTGCTCAATGGCTCCGAGCTTGAATCTGCTTGAAGAAAATGGTTGATTTCCTGTTTTGAAGAAATATAACATCTTTAACCTCTTAAGGTCGGAAGGTCGTATGCTTTACTCCTGTAAAGGAGCAACCTGATTGCCCGATTATCTCTGAGTCGTCATCGAAAATTACACCTCCTTCAAATTACAAAACGTTCAATTTAAAAGGGCCTCCTGGAAGAAGGATACTAGAGCTGAAACAATTAATAAATTACCAAGAGCCTTGAGAATGATTTAACACAGCTTACTTAAGTGGGTTCCAAAAGTCATCGACGCAATCATAGCAATAATGGTCAACCAGCAAAAGCCTTTTGTAGCAGTATTTGTATTTACATTTGTATATAAAAACCTCTTAACGTTAAAGCTTCCTTAGGCCAAAAAGAAAACCTTTAAGCATATTCTGTGATAATGAGTAAGGAAGTTTGAACTCCAGAACTGTATTGTGTCTGCAGCGCAGGTCAGAGGAACGTGGTACAATGTAGTGTTACATTGTAAGGTAATGTAACATTTGGAGTGAAAGGTTTTCGTTTAAAAACCATGTACATACTGTAGTAAAGTGCCACGATTTATCCAATACAAAAACACCTTAAAAGTTACCCTTAAAGACCTTGTAGGATCTATGGCCATTGGCGTACCTCAGCTAACGATAATCGGTTTTTCTGTGTATCACTGTAACACCTGTTAATATGTTTAAATTTAGCTGTGTCAGGAAAAGGATCAAGACAACCGATTGCTTCACGCAGATCATTGCTCGAGTCAACAATTAAGAAATTCAGCAACTGCAGAGCCTAGAAAAGAAAATCAAGGAATTAGCGCTTCAACGTTCGTATTACCAGGAGGTTATAAAATTCCAGGAGTTTTCCTGGGTATAAACAAAAGAACTCCAAGGCCCCAAACTTGGAAATTTCACATCATTTTTCCTTCGGAAGAAGTTATTTTTTAAGTCAAAGTGTATGCAGAGAAACTTTTCTCTGTTCTCTCATTCGCTTTTTCCTTAATATCTAATTTATTGTCAGTAAGCTTTAGCTCCTCAGCAACTTTCTTATTTACAACAGATTTTTTTGGAAAAAAACGATTCAACTTTTTTTTTTTAAATACTACAACTAATACTAATGGTATAAATTCAAGGAATTCTCCAGGAGTTGATGCCAAAACTGAATTTTCAAGAAGTTTACCAGGGCCCTGGAAAAACTTTTCAAATACCCAGGAGTTTTCCTAGAAACCAATGTTTGGATAGTAGTGGAGAGTATGGATACGATTTTACAGCCAATCGGTTGGCGTGGAAGGCGTGTATGACTTTGGCGCTTAAAGTATATTTCCCAAATAAACATGCATATCATTTATAATTACTCCTATCATTCTGCTATTGAGATCAAAATAAACCAAATGAAAAATGATAATGACAATGATGAACTTGCTTTAAGTGTCAATTCTTTTAACGCTGGGACACTGAACTTGAAGCCAAATCAATTTAACTCCAATCAAATCAAACGTTGGTTTTTGAGGAGAGGTGAAAACCGGGATACCCGGAGGAAAATCTCTCGGCGCTGAGAAGAGAACCAACAAACTCAAAACACATATGACGCCCAGTGCTCTGATCAATGCGACAGCCCTGCATGCTCTCCACAGTGCATTTCTTCTTGGAGAACTCCCAATAGGAATCAGCCCTTCACTTGTCTCTTGATTGCGTCTCACACCTCAAGGGGCCACATCACTTTGGATCAGTTTCATAATTCTTCATTTTGGGTTATTCCTCATAAATACCTGTTCAGCATTTTCTCCTTCGTCTGCCGCAGCAATTGGAGTTAGCGTACTTGTTAAGATCTGGAGATGACTGCCAAATTCCTGATTAAGAAAGATAACACAGCTCCGTTGCGGTTGTTCATATCAAGTCCAGTTCTTTGACGATCACTCCTGCTTTACTATAATCAACATCAAATCCTGATAAACAGTGTGCCACTTTTAGCCTAAGGCCGGCGAGCCTCTACCCTTGTAACTACTTAGCACTAAATTTGGTTTGTGCAGTGGCGTGTGTTAATCGAGTTACGAAGCACGTGGGGTTCAGGGGATCAACAGAGAAACGTTAGAGATCGCCTCAAGCAACTGCAATTCGTCATAAACAAAAGACCATTTTACAGTTGAAGCTAGGTTACCTGGCCTAAAAATGGAAGCAAGGCTGCCGGTGACCCTGCTTTGATACAAACCTTTGTGTTTTTCTAATGCTATTGTAGACCAATTAGAATAGACCATTTTCGAATTCTCACGGCTGGACTGGATCTAGCATGAAATGGAGGCTAATGCGGGCAAATCTTTTCACACACAAATTAATTTGCCCGCATTAACCTCATTTCATGCTAGATCCAGTCCAGTCGTGAGAATTCGAAAATGATCTGTTACAACACAATTTACACGATAAAAGCAGTGAGGTCTGCATCAATACAAGGTCACCGGCAGCCTCGAAGCCATTCATAGGCTAGGCCACTAAGCAAACAACTGTAAAATGGCTTACTCCATAATTCTAACAGGCTATTTCCGAGCAAACTGCAGTCTCTCTTCAAAGGTCAGTCTGGATGCAACGTTTTTTAAATGAAAACAACTTTTTAAGTAAATCGATTGAACAATCAATCACTTTGAAAGCGTGGCAGACTTAAAGTGAACTGCAAAATAGAATTGTCCATGCATTGCTCTGAGTTCCAAAATTGAATTATATAAAAGAGCGGTTTTCAGTTAAGAGTCAATAGCGAAATGCTACTGGCTAAAAACCTCGCACCCCTAATTTAACCAATGAGAAGGAAAAACCAAACCTATACGCGCGCGCATGTAACTGCTTAGATGCTGCTGATTCGTCGTAGTTATTACTGTGGTTGAAGGATTTCACCTCGCGTTCCCAGGAGGCTTCTAGGGAAGGAAGGAAGGGGGGGGGGGGGGGGAGGGGCAGCGGGTGCCAGTCAATCGAAAGCCGCTCCTAGTAGTTGAATTTTCATACAAATAAATGTAATTTGACCTTCCTAGGAATGGACGGTAACTTCTCACCTGGCTACAACACTCGACAGCCGATTTACAAACGTAAAACAAAAGGTTACAACAAGGCCGGAACAGACTGTCATCATTCCCAAAACGGCTTTGCTGCAGCTGTTCTCTCGGGTGACTCTTGACTTTCTTTCCATCAGTAATAATTCGCAATAAAGAGTAGATCACATCGCGGATGAAGAACGCCCATGTGTTGCCTAATCCATCGGGTAACTCCTTCAACAAGAGGAGTACAAAAAGTCTGTACATTGACAGAATTCTTCTCTTCTCGTGGGAAAGATGGGTCTCAGCGATACGAGATGTGAGGGACAAGAGGATCTTTTGGATATTATCCTGTTGACATTAAAATTTGCACAAATGAATTTAGACCATGAGCGAAAAAGGTAAGTTCCATTTGTTTCATAATCAACATATTTACGTTTGCTTGCTTGTGCAGCTTCATTTGCTTTGGGCATTTAATGAATGAACACTTGACTAGTTACAGTCAGTGACATACTTTGGCTTAACAAATTACTGTAAGTTATAGTAATAGAAGTAATAATAATAATAATAATAATAATAATAATAAATAAGAAGGAGAAGAGCAAGAACACGAACAAGAACAAGAAGAATGAACTTTAAGTGTCAACTGTATTTAGCGCTTGGGCTCTAATTGGGACACTGTACCGAAATAGTCAAGTCAACTCAACTCATATCAGCTTGTAGGTTGGTTTTTGCGGAAATGGGGAAGACCGGAGTACCTGGAGAAAAACTTCTCGGAGTAGAGTAGAAAACCAACAAAATAAGGCAACATGTGACGTCAAGAATGGGAATCGAACCCGGGTCACATTGGCGAGAGGAGAGTGCTCTCACCACTGCGCCATCACTGCTCCTTCTGCTCATTTGAGAATGATAATGCAACCCTGGACTTGAGTCTCACCACCTTTACGCGAAAACGGTAGCAGCTAGAGCAATTAACACTAAGTAGACCCATGAAGTACGATCCCCGATCTCTTTACAATGTTGCATGACACAATAGTGTTCTGAAGAGTTGTCTTTACATTCAACATTGCTTGGAATGGTAGGAGTTTTATACGAATTAGGTAATCAATTCTTATAGACATGATGAAAATTATTTACGTTAAAAACCATTGACCCGCGAGGGTGAGACTTGACAGATTTTACTCTGTCTAACGCCAGACGATTTTACTCGTCAACTGGAAGCGCCCTAGGGCGTTTGAGGTGTCAATAGGGAGTTTAAGAAACGACGACGGCTACGGCAAACCACAACGCCAAAAAGCAGTAAAAGTAAAAGAACCAAAATGATCGTGCTGCAACGTGCGGCACGCATTTTTGAACATTTCTCTTCCGTACTCGTCAAAACTACAACGTGAAATGACCAAATTTTAGGTTTTGACGACAACGTGGACAAACTACCGTGAATCTTTCAGTCTCACTCTTTACTTCAAATCCATCCGTACCAATTCAGTTTTAGGACACTTCGCTCATATTGAATAATATAAGCAAGATGGAATAATCATGAAATACTATATTTTGAAGTGACGTTTTCGTCGCCGTAGCCGTCGTGGTATCTTAAACTCCCTAATGAGTTAATAGCGATGGATAGATTGAAGTAACAGAATTTTCTGTTCGGAGCACGCGCATTTGAGAAACAATTCGACCTCTAAACTCAATGTGCATGGTCGTACTCGAAGACGCCCTTGTACGCCAAACTTAAGATCACTAATGAAGCTGTACCAAGAAATTTCCATTCGGAATTTACGTAAGAGTATGTTATGAATGATTCTTAGGATTATTTCAATACACACGGTCTATATACTAATGACACCCTCGAGAAGACGAATAAGAAAACAAGGAAACACAGGGATTCCTTGGGCTCTAGAAATACATGTAAACTTTAAAGGAGCTCGGTCACGATATTGTGGGTTCAAAAACAGACATAAAAAATTTACTTAAGTAACGGGGAAATAGTGAAATAACAATTTGCTAGGGAAGATAAGAACCAAAGAGACAAGAATAAATGCAAGCATGGCCAGGACGGTGAAGGATGCAGAAGATTGAAACGGATTACAAACAATCTTTCTGATAAATTGAGGCTAAACTTTTCAAAATCCAACACCGTGACGTAGCTCCTTTAAACCAAAAAAATCTCTAACGAAACTCAGATGTTCAGTTCTTGAGTTAATAGCGTCATTAGACCACAAGAAAAACATAAAAAGAAGATTGATCAATCAAATGAAACTATTGAATATGACTTTAAACACCTTATGGCTGCACAACACCGAGACAAGAGACTTTCCGCCGTGACATCGCGTGAGGAAATCAAAGGTTGCTGTGATGGCGTGAGATGTGAAATATGGAGGATCTGGTTCTGGGTCAGTTTCCCTGGAAAGAAAATAAATATACTTAAACTTAAACTGAATTAATTATTCATCAAAGTTGAAGACCAATCAGCAGGTACTATCTGATTCACATTTATTCTTCTGTAAATTCAAATCAAATACAAGTCAACTGAGGCTGATGAATAATTTAACAGTAGAATGAACTTTAATACGAACTCCTGCTCAGCTAATTGGTATTCACTAACTTTTGATACCGATCTCTACTGCATTACCCTGGTCCCATAGGTTTTCTTGAACCGCGAGAGAGCCGCGATGCAGCGAAGACGAGTTCGGCGAAAAAGAGTAAAACCTCTGGTTACCTTGGACTTGAATCTCACTTTCATGAAAACGCCAGGATCAGGATCTGACCCTCAGGCTCAGATTGGTTGATATTGTTACAAACACGCAAATCAATATGATTGGTTCGTTTGATTAGTAATACCTAGGGAACGCTTGATTGCTACGTTGCCATTGGTCCCCTTTGCAATTATAAATTTGACGAGTTTGACAGCTGGCGTCAGCATGAAAGTGAGATTCAAGTCCAAGGTAACCAGCGGTTTTTCTCTCTCGCAACTTCGGCGGCTCCAAAAAAACCTCTGGGACCAGGGTACTAATAAATTCAATTCACCGTTTCGCTTCACAAGTACGATAAAATATTCGCGTCCGATCTGTATGGGAGTTTACAATGGCGAGCCGAAGGAGAACTCCCGTTCATATTTTATCTACTACGTAATTGGCCGCTATCCGTAGGGGCTTTTCAGGGTCAATATTGGCCGACAGCATTCATAAGGAGCTTCATGTCTCGTGTCGGAACACAGCACCACAGCCCGATTTTAATTAGCTGTATAGTCGACTTTGATCACGGAGGAAAACGGGCGCGCAGTATCCCGAGAAAGCGCTTAGGGAGCTTAAGCACGCAACGTTTTTGAGACGCGGGCAGCAACCGCAAGTGAGATGTTTTCCCTTTTAACTTGTCTGCACACATCAACCACATCTATATTGCTACGTATTTTTTCTCCATTCGAGATGATTAGTTTAAAAATCTGGGAAACACTTAGTACTACCGTCCTGTCATGCGAAGTGTTCACTTGCGGTTGCCGTCCGCGTCTCAAAAACGTGGAGCGCTTAAGCTCTCTACTATCGCAGGAGAGGAAGGAATGGTTCATGACCAATGCGCTAGCGTGACTCCCCAGAGTGTGCAGCACGGGGTATTCCCGGACTATCACCCATTCAGGTATCAACCCCGTCCAACAGGACTTAACTTCGAGGGACAAACGGAAATAGTGGTTTCCTCCAAGAAATTAAAGATTCAGAGAGGGTTTTAACAATTTGTGGCACGCAGCTGTTACAGTGTTATTTAGGTTTACAGGATCCCCTAGAAGAGAGAACGGACAGACCACAAGAAGAGCTGTGAAACGGGACATACTCTTGATAGTCCTTACCTGAGCCGGAAGACTTCAAAGTCTAACCATTTGTAGATATAATTACAAAGGTAGCGATTTTCTCCTCGGTTAAGATATTACCTGCAGCGCTGGCTCTGATCGAGGTTCTAATCCCCGACCCCCCACGCGGCAGAATACCCAACTAAATGCGGTAATCGGTCGGCAGTTGAGAGGCTAAACCTACAACCTGTCCTTTTGTTCTAAGAAGATTAGAGTCTGGGCAACTTTCTGATCTCTGGGTGTTGGTCTGGCTAAAAGTTTAACCCAGTCCTTCACTCGGTAGACTGACGTGTCATCTCATTATCAGTCCTGTGCAAGCTGGCTTATACGAACAAGCAGGATTTGGAATTCTCTACCTACCTACATTAGAGACAATTCTCTTTCACTCGCTTGGTTTAAAAACAAACTTATTGAATATTATACAAATGCTCTCTTGAACATTTACGACCCGGACAATCCTAAAACATGGAAATCTGTTTGTCCTAAATGTAATATGGCCCGACCCCTCGTTAAAGATATAACTTGCTGTTTTTAACTATTAAGCTTAATATTTTTGTAATTCAGTATTTATTTTTGGGACCACAGTAATTGGTTATGCTGTTGTGGCCTCCCTGCCCCACATTTGTTGGGACGAAGTCAAGTAAACTAAAATGAAAAGGTGGCTTATCCAATCAAATTTGTTTTGGTTTCCGTACTTGTTTCTTATTGTTATACAAGGGAAATACTAGCCCACCAGCAGGCTCTCTGAGGGACTGGGGTTGGGGGTAAAGAGAAAGCAGAGAGAGAGGCTGCTTGCAGGCTAGGGAAATACACTCACTTAGTAAACTGAGATATATCCGATCCCTCTGATGGTGGATCGTACATTCGCAAAAGCAGACTGACAATCAGCTCATCAAACTTCTTGGCTAAAATCTTGTCACAAACCTGCAGTAATAGCCAAGTTATTAATAAGACAGGGTGTGACATAATCAAGACGTCAGTATGGTTTGTAGACTGCAAGCAGTCCTTTTTAAGTTAGTCGAGCCACCCGGTTTTGTCACGCAAGCGAGCCGAAGAGCCGAGGGGAGAATGGAGAGATAGCCTCGCCCTCTCCCCACTCTTCCTTCGGCTTGCTTGCGTGACTAAAGAGGGCGGTCCGACTGACTGAGAAGGGACTGATAGCAGTCTTAATGGTTTGATAAACCATAGCACATCTATTTAAAGTTTTGACCACACTCTTAGTGACTAAAGATCCTCGCAGGATGCATAGTAGCAGGTGGCTGTAAGTAGAGTGACCAGGAACAAAATGGCACAGCTCCGTCAAATCTTCTTGCCTAACTCCAAGGAAGATACAAAGGAATATGCAGAAATTTTCAAAACTGACTCATGAAACTTTCTTCTAATTGGTGAACTTGAACAAAGAAGTCGGTCTCCCTCAACGAGTCGTCGCTGAGAAGTCTGGATTATTTCCAGACATTACCGCGCTTCAAGCGAAAATGATTGAGATTTTTCTCTTCTTTTCTTTTCTTTTCTTTTCTTTACGGAGAACTCATGTACCATGGCAAGTTGCAAGTAGGAGACGAGCCGGCGACGCTTTTACCTTAGATAAAGTGATGATTTTGTTTTTCAAGAATTGTCCTTTTTTACATATGAAGGGAAAATAAAACATCGGAAATAAATAAATAAATTAATTAATTAATTTAATTAATAAGTTTGAGACTGTTGCCACTCCAAATATCCTCGGTGAAATTTTTTCCTTCTGATAACGGCCATGTCTACGTCAAACAAAACTAGTTTAAGTGAAAACGATCTATCCCAATAAAACATGAAATAAAATAAACTTACTTCGTGAGTGAGAATGGTGACAAGATAGTCATGACTTTTTCTAGCCTGTGCACTTTTCACTGGCTGTTCGCTTGACGCACTTAAATCCAGTGCATCTGTTCTGCTCTGAGAAGCAAACCATGGTAACAGAAAAGCAGTTATATGGCAGTAGCTGTCTACAATGAACTCAGTGCAATCGCCATCGGGATTGATTTGTTTGGCAAACAATTCAAGCGATTGTTGAATAGTGCTTGGTCTTGATACTAGATTTGCCAGGATAGATCGATGATGACACCTGCAGAAACAATTTAAACCAATTGTTCAAAAGGGGAATAACTTTCTCCAGTGGACAAGTCACTATCCAGACTTTTAAACATACTCCATGTTGAACTTCGTACTTCCTTATATCGGCTTAAAGAGTGCATATTCATGGTTACATGAGCAAATACTGAAACCTTTGCAAGGAATGAAAATGTCGGATAGTGACTTGTCCACCGTATTATGCTATTCAGTCTTTGAACGACTGGAGCCAGGTTATTACTCAAGCCAGAACATAGGTAATCACTCCACTCACTGGAAAAATTCGACGATCGAGTTGAAGTCCAGCATCTGACAAGGGAAATCAGTCATCTTGAAGCCTTGATTCAGCCAGTTATCGATGATAAATTCCAAATGGCTCTCCACATAGGCAGCTCTTGAGGCGTAACCGAGTTCACTGGCCAGTTGACC
>NC_090871.1:8990781-8998281 GCF_036669935.1 Montipora foliosa
AAACTAAAACCAATCGTGGCTTGCGCGTGCACATTTTCCCGCGCTTTGGGTCGGCGACCGTCGTGTAATTACTTCGAGTTTTGATTGGTTTACTGGATTGTCTCCTTCCTTTTTGATCGGTCAAAGTAATTACTTTGGTTTTGCGACATTCATTTGAAAACCGCTTTAACTGTCAACTGAGCTGCATTTTGTTTTCCAGGAGAGATTCAAGTTGTCTTTGCGTAATATGTAGCTCTAATAGTACACGATATTGTTTTGGTGTCGTAAATCATTATAGTGCTATGGTAGATGTCTTAGGTAAATAGACACCTGAGAAGAAATGTGGTTACTAGTAAAATACTAAACCTAGAAAGATTAAAGAAAATAAAAGGGAATCGAGAAACATTGGCTTCGAGGCTGACATGAAGTTTACTACAACTTCTTTTTTACAGCACGTTCAAGCGTGTACTCTGAGCGTCTGACAGCTTTTCATGAGAAAAGTTCACTAAAGTTAAGCCCTGTCGGGCGCGATTAGTATTTGGATGGGAGACTTCAAAAAGTACGATTTGCTGTCAGAAACATAAAACCTAAAATTCTATTTTAACGCTCAAAAATGCGAACTAAGCAAGGTACAGATTTTTTAGCCTGCTTTATGCAAAACTAATATTGATACAAAAGTAAATAAATATTGATAACCAGTTTTTTTTAAGAATAAATCAAGAAAAAAAAAATGCCATCAGCAACAAAATTTGCAACAAGAAAACAACATCAATTTTGTGCTCCGAATATAAAAAGTTACCATTAGCAAAAAAGTTTGGGAGATTTTTGCTATTGTACTTTTGGTTGCACAAGTAAATCGCAAAATCGAAAGTGACATTGATTTCAGCGGCCGCCTGTGATCAAGTTACCTTGCGTGTTACCAACAACTCAAGAAACAAAGGATACATCTGTGACTAAATGACGGCAAGACGCTGGGTTTTTGTTTTTGTTAGTTTGTTTTTTTTCTTTCAACTGTTGTAAGAAATGGCAAGAAATGTTCGAATTCAACACAAAGATCACAATCGTCTATAAAACTCTCGAGGTTGACCATTGTTTCTGCTAAGTCAAAAATTCACTCTCCTAGACGAGGTTATTTATCACCAGGTAATTCCACCGTTTTGGAAATTAGAAGCTGCTTTATTATCCATCGCAAATTCATGCCGATTTGGGGTCAAGCACGCTTCCAACAGACATGTTTATTTTCGTGATTTATGCACGCGATGCGGGCCTATTTGCCACCACGGAACAGGCCAGTTTCGTATTCTAACGGTTGGACTGGATCTAGCATTAAATGGAGGCTAATGCGGGCAAATTAATTTGCATTTGAAAAGATTTGCCCGCATTAGCCTCCATTTCATACTAGATCCAATCCAGCCGTGAGAATTCGAAAATGGCTTATTACACTCACTTAATTGCTCACTCTTACAAACCGGTGACATAGTGTGCAGTGCACTTATAAAGTACACAACCACAAAAATTAACCGCCGCAGACATGAGCTGCTAGAGTGCTTGATGGCACGATTACTAGAATATAAATATGATGCAGCAAATTTAACTAAGGCGTCAAAGCTTTACCTTTAACAAAGTTTCAATGCATTTTGCCAACTGCAGACGCACAGCAGCACAATACTGCGTGTCCTTTAAACTCCTAGAAAATGAAAGAAAAGCAACCAAAAAGGGTAGTTTAAGGTTTCTATAATTTTCGACCATCGCTGGACTTTCCTTTCTTTTGTTCTGAATAAAAAACACTCATCACTCCAACGATTTCCTTTTCATCACTCAGAGGCAATGCTACATTTCCAATGACTCTTATATGCCGATACCTGAGAAGTAAGGGTAAAAGAAATGGAACCTTTACCGAGTAGGTATTCCTCTCCTGAATCCAGACCGAACTGGAGCTAAGAAATGCATTTCTCTGTCACCTTGACGAAGACACTAGACCATAGTGTCGAAAAGTTGGATCTTCCAATTGAAACTTTTTAAGCTACATGTATCTTTTGATACAGACCTCTACTGTCTTCCTTTTATTTTATTTCACAAGTGGTATGGGCGTTTACAGTTGCTCCCCCTCGGCTCTCCATTGTAAACACCTTTACTGGTCAAGAGCCCATGATTATGAGCGAACAAGTCCCATGCTAAACCTATGTCATGGTATTTTTACAGACTGATCTATTTTTAGACTACCAGCAAAAAAACAAAGGAAGTTCCGGTTCGGTGACGCCATGACGTCAATTTAGTTTCTTGTGATTGGTCATCGGGCTCCTAAGGGAGTCTCATGCGTGGGAAATTCAATTGAAAAATTAATCGGTCTGCGAAAAGGTCGTGACAGGAATATAGGGCTGCTGCTTGCTCCTGTCATGTGAAGGAGCCCATAGTGATCTCCCGCTCATAATTATTTTACTTACTACTTTGAATGTTTTTTTTTTTGGTTTGCCGAAGAAGGTAAAACAGGAGAAATAAGAGGAAAACGAGTTTTGGAGAAAATCCGAATCCAACCAAAAAATCATATCAACCCACAAGTAATTCGAACCTGGTGATGAACTTGGTAAATCTGTCCGATCGAGTGGACGCTGAAGCACCCAGAATAAATTGACAGGCAAAACTGAAATACCATTTGCCTAAAAACAATCAATTTTAAATGTACCATACAGTCACACAACTGAGCATTTTTGCACGACACGCATCTCAATCCAACCTTACCAAAATGCCATTCGCATATGTGCAGCAATTTCTCTGGCCGACTGAAGACTTGAATCTATAACTTCCTGGTTACTGAGATGAGGTATGAGTGCTCTCAAGAGTTTGAGTCCTTTACAGCAAACCTTCTGATCTTTTCTATACTTTGACATGGCCTCTCTACATAACAGCAGATGAATCAATAAGAAAGACGTTAAGCAACAGCAACATTAGAGCGGTTTTCAATTGAGTGTCGAACGTAATTGCCGTAAGTTTGCATTACTTCAGTCAGCGATTGGTTCAAAGTTCCCGCGCCCCTTTTTCAACCAATGAGAGGTGAAACCATAACTAATCGTGGCTCGCGCGTGCACATTTTCCCGCGCCAATTTGGCCGACACTTTTCTGACGCTGACGGGGACAAACCTGATACCAGATTCTTACTTTTGGGTAATGCAAGGACTCTTCGATTTTTGGTGAAACTGCAAACATGAAATAGGAAACGGTAGGCTACTGTTTGCCATGAAAAAAAAAAAGGAAATTCTCTCATTGGACCTCATGAGAACTTGCGTGATATCTATAGCTGTCAGGAAAGAAAAAAGCTAAAATTAAACAAGTGTCTTTGAGGTTTGGAAAAACGCAAATCTCAGCATGCAGTTTGCAGTAAACACGATGCAAAACCACTCTTTTGTCTACCTTAAGCAATTCTAAAATCAAGGGCGCTTTTTTCAAAGCAACGGAACACTTAAATCATTTCAGCACGAAATACAATTTGGAATATAATTTTCTCGCTGATTGACTGTACTCCTTGCCATGTTATAAAAAGTCAGCCTTCTGATGATCAGAAGTTGTACGAGTTGCACGTAGTTTCGTTATTCTTACAAGTGGCACGAAGATGATCCACAACTTTTGACTGATAAATGGCCACCGTAACACATTTCCCTCTGAGACTGCGGAGACAAACCTTGAATGGCTGCCGGCAATTATGAAACCTCGTATCTATTAAAATGGAGCACAAGTGGCTCGCATGCAGTCACCTGAACACGTTCATTAGCACTTCTAAGTGAGAGCTTGCCAGATGACTATCACTTGATGTCAAAGCAAATGCTACGGTAAAATACTGTTGATTGAAAAAAGATAGCAACGATATAAGTTTACGATAGTGAGCAGCCCATTTAAGAAAATTAAACTGAGTTATCTCGCTCCAAAGGGTCCGATCAAATGGATGCAAAATATTGTAGCTGTTTCCTTCCTGTAAAAATACATACCAAATTGAGATCTCCTTCTTTGGCCACATTAAAATCCTAAAAACAAATAAAAGGAAAAAGTACTGTACACTATTCCGGAACTCAATGACCATGCATGGGACCCAAACAGATCACTTCAATTATGTCGAGACTACAATGCTTCAAATAAAATTAGGTTCAAAATTCCGCATTGTCGCAGGTAACAATTCAAAGCTTATTGTACTTGCCAAAGATCCCCTTTTGTGCCACTTTTGAGGAAAGAAAATGGTTTCAACCCAGAAGTTTCATAGCTTAATGGAATTTGATCGTTTGGCTGAACGTAGACCTGAGAAAGAGTGTTGGCAGTGACTGGCGTTTCGACAACCTGAGCGGAAGTCGTCTGTACAGCAAAAAGTTGCCAACCTCTACCTGCGCCTTACAAAAGATTACTTAACAGAAAACCTTAACTACAGACAACTTTTTCCTCGGATCAGCTTACAAACCTACTGCGACCTTCACTTACAAACCGTATCGTAATGCACCAATCACCACTCACCATCCTTACAACCTATCACATTACTTTTCCAACTACCAATCACAACACAGTTCAGGGCGTCAATTATGCATTCGTTTGAAACCGTCTCTAAACTCTGAAAATGGCTTCCGCTCAGGTTGTCGAACGTCACTCACTGCCAACAGTCCTTCTAAGGATTCCTTTCACCGGGACGATCAAATTCCATCGAGGTACTTTTGAGGATGTTGGGATCACAATTGAGAGAAAAGACTTGAAGCTGTGCCAGACCATCTTTACAGTGTATTAATTGTCATTTTATTCATGACATCGTTACGAACCAAGCAAAAATAGGTTCGAGAAGATAGCGGAGACCAAGCTCTATGTGCTTTGTGCCGCAAAATTTGGAGACGTTAAAAGATGTCTACATTCTTCTGACAACTACTACAATTCGTTCTAAAAAAAATTAGGGCAAGAAACTAAAAAAGTCAAAGTAATTTTCAATTGCTGTGTTGTCCTCTAAATTTTGCCTCCAATCTGCCACAGTTCATTGTCCAACTTATTGCTGTGATGGCGAGAAATCTAACCGAGATTTAACGAACTACCGAGGTTACGAATGGAAAAAAAACTTTAAGCAACAAACCACAAAATCATCTTTTTTAAAGGGGTTAATGTCACACAAAATGATGTAATTTTATGACACCCAAAATGCCCAAAAAGTAGAATGATGAAACATCGCAATAACCACTTACAAAGAAAAGCATGGTTGGGCACAAATGAACAAGATTGAAACGGATTGGCTTTGCATTTGGTTATTATCTTGAAAAAAGTCGACCCGAAATTTTTCAGGTAATATGGCAAATCGCCTGGATAAAGGTCGTTTTTGCTCAGAATCCTCTTGTTTGTGATGTAACAATAGTTTTATCAGTACAGGAATTCCACGTTACCATTTTCGAGTTTTAAACTCGTGATTAATAGCGTATCTCACGGTTAGTTTTTCTCATTTGCATTACAATATAATCTAGCATGTATGTGAGGCAATTTCGGGCTATTTTGTAGTTTTAACCCGAAATTGCCTCGCATCCACTACGTTAGATTACATTGTAATGCAAATGAGAAAAGCTAACCGTGAAAAAGGCTATTGAAGGTTTCCCCTCAACACCATGAAATAACTTGACATAGCCCCTTTAAACTACTCACCTCAGACCTGAGAAAGTCAACGACTTTATTCTTGACTTCACTTGGACTTGGTTCGATGCCATAAACAGAATAGTCGTTGCCACTATGCAAAGACCAAACACAGAGAAATCTTGCAGAGCAGTCCCTCAGTGACGAATGAACTAAAAATGAGATACAGTGACAATAATAAATAGAGATCTCCATGCCCTCATCTTATAAAAATTAATAATGAATGGCAACCACTTCCAATTAATTACGGACGCAGTCCATCGATGCACGCCGTCAACGAGCTCCGAACACAAAAGGCTCCGAGTGACTTAAATTCGACTGTATCCTAGTATAATTTCCCGGTTGTTCTCAGAAATAAACCTGTTCCTTCAGTGCTCAGTAATAAGAACAGTAATACTCCGACACCATGCAAAAACGTCTTAAAGCAAAATCAAGGAGTTTGGACAAACAATTTCGACAGTTTATTGGTTCTCTACTCTGCTCTGAGAGATTTTTCTTCAGGTACTCCTGTTTTTTCTTCTTCTCAAAAACCAACGTTTGATTTGATTTGCGTTAATTTGAGTTGATTACAATTTACAGAGTCCCCAAGACACAGACAGAGTCCCCTAGACACTTAAATAAAGTTCACTATTATTATTATTTATTATTATTCAACCCGACTTTTGCCATTTCCCGTAAACAAAGAACTTTGTACTAAAGAGCGCTCATGGACAAAATTTATCCAGAATTAGTATCACCCAACTATTGGATTAATGCAAATCCTGCATTTTGATTGGCTACGCTACAAGAGGACTATCATTAATAGTCCTCGAGTAGCGAAAAGCGTGACGCTTTCTTTCGTTTATTCCCAAATAAATATTTCTATTTGCTAACTTTATTATTGCCTTTTCTGTCCGACTAGTTGGGTGATACTAAAAGAAGTAGACCCTTCGCCCTCAAGGGTCACGGGTCAATAGCCCATTCGGCCTTTGTCTCATGGGTTATTGACCCGTGTCCCTTGCGGGCTACGGGTCTAATTGTTAATTTATAAAATACTTGCCAGATTTGACACTTTTCTTCTGTGACTGACTGTGTGTCCCTGCAGAACTGGCGGTAACCTCTTCACTGGAGGAAACATCTGATTCAAAGTCATCAAATCCATCCATTTCATCAAATGAGACCACGCTGGTGCTTTGACTCACAAAACTCCTCTCCGTAACATCTAGCCGACTGCAATTTGCTGAGGCAGAATATCCCCACTAGAGGAAACAAAACGATACCGAGAAAAGCATTAATCATAATTGTTCTGTAGAATTTTTTTTTTCAGGGTATGCATCAATGACCCTAAAATCGGTATAAGACGAAAATACAGCTCTAGTTTGATACAATTTTATAAAGATCAGTCTTACAGACCAAACCCTTTGGGAATAAAACGTTTTGTTCCAGGTATTTCTATATCATATAAAATTGTAAATGCTACATTTTAATGCAAATACAATACTCAAAAAATATTAACCCCGGGAAATTTGAATTGGTGCAGCATTGAGTCAGCCGATTTGGTCTGTTGCCCTTATCCGATTTCAACACGAGCTTTTGAGAGAGAACTATGATAGACCGGACCTGCCAATTACAGAATGATTGTTTGACTGTGTGCTTTTGTTGAAGCATGTTGAGACCTGCTGTAATTTTACAATTAAAGCGATTTTCAATTGAGTGTCGAAAGTAATTAGCGAATTGCTTTGGTTTTGAATTACTTCACTCAGTGACTGGTTCAAAGTTCTCGCGCCATTTTTTCAACCAATCAGAAGTGACACCAAAACCAATAGTGGCTTGCGCGTGCCATTTTCCCGCGCTTTGTGTCGGCTACGTGTAATTACTTCAAGTTTTGATTGGTTTACTGGATTG
>NC_090871.1:9003281-9015781 GCF_036669935.1 Montipora foliosa
AACGTTCCTGAAACAAAACCTGGAGATACATGGATAAAGATGTGTTTGTGAATGCATGTCAAATAAACTTAATAAACTTTAAGCCGGGACTTTTCCCAAGAGTTTCGTACAAGATTGTAGTTTGGGTGTATTGGACACGCCTGGTCAATTAACAAAACTACATGCTTTAACTTTCTATAAAATACATGAAGCACTCCTAAAAGAAACACAGGATTTAAAATCGTTAGTCATTGCCTACAATAGATTGTAGAAACTACATGTATGGCTACAGCAGATGAGACAAACAAAGAAACCAACCTTATTAAGTGTCTGTACAACATCAAAGGTGGATTTTAAATAGATTTCTTGCATCTGAAAAAGGACTCCATCGGCATCTTTAGGATTTTCATCAGGATCATGCTGCCTAAATTTAAAAGAAAAATGGAATATCAAAAGAAGGCCAGCATTATTCAAGCCCTATTCAACAACAGATCAATTGCATACACTGACCCGTTGAGGAAAGCATTAACTCTCTAAGCAAACTATTGCCCACACAAAAAACATTTTGCCCATCAAGTCCTTTTATGCAAGTCACTTGACCAAACATACAGTATCCTTTAAAGTCATTGTCGCTGCTGTTTTGCTCTCTTTTAAAGCTTGTACAAACTTAAGGTACTCCTTCAGTTGAC
Organism: Montipora foliosa; assembly: GCF_036669935.1. Lineage (NCBI taxonomy): Eukaryota > Metazoa > Cnidaria > Anthozoa > Scleractinia > Acroporidae > Montipora > Montipora foliosa. The sequence goes on from NC_090871.1 coordinate 9,003,950, forward strand.
ACCTTTATACACGTACAGTACATACATGTGCATTTGAATATCCTCCGAATCTACGATGTAAGGGTAAAAAATATCTACTTCTAGCAACTACTTTTTTCTGCTCCTCTAGCAAGCAACTTCATGAGTTTAATGATTTTATCTGTCATGTACATCCCCAAGCGCTCTCTCTGTGATAAGTTCTGTCTTAGCAAGCCTTGCTTTTGCTTTAATACACAGCTCCACCCAATCAGGAATGTCACCTGTTTTTTTAGGGAAGCCTCATCAACAGTTAACTGTTGGCCATTTTGTGCGCTAGTCGAGGGAACGTGATAAAAACTTGCACTTTTTTTCAAGTTAGGATTTATTTCTAACTTTACAACCCTGGAACAACACAAGACAGAAGAATATCAAATGAAACCATTTTGTCTCGCAGTGATGAGCGCAAATTTCTATTGCGTCGAGAAGCCTGAAAAATTTTTTTAGGACTTCAACGGGATTTGAACCCACGACCTCGCGATACCGGTGCGATGCTCTAACCAACTGAGCTATGAAGCCACTGACGTTGGGAGCTGGTCACTTCTGAGTTCACAACTTCCTGTGATAAGTAATTATGAGTGAAAGATATATATGAAATACATCATATATTGCACTGCGGGTATGAAATCAAATGAAACCATGTTGTCTCGCAGTGATGAGCACAAATTTCTATTGCGTCGAGAAGCCTGAAGAATATATTGTGATAGTTTCTGCAAAGTATCAGATACTCTTAAATAAACTACATCATTGTTTGGGTGTCACCTTATTTTCAAGATTGTCACCTCGCAGCATTTCACTAAAAAATGGCGTGACATAGCTGATCCTTACTGTGGGTGTACAATACTTACACTGACAAATCCTGGTGGACAATTTCAAGCGCTGTTGTAAACTTGTGTGCAAGGGATACAAGTGCACCAGCTAGTAAGTGCACATTAGGTAATCTACGATAGAAAAAGCCAATAAATGAAGATAAATGTAACTTCCTTTGACTGTATTACTACTACACAAAATTATCAAATATATCAGAAATAATTGGAACTTCCATTGTACACTGTAAAATGCTGCTCTGTCAAGCTGTACATGACTTGTATAAGCTTTGATTGCACATACACAAAATAATAATTGTCTTTAAAGGGTGAACCCACGACAATGTTTGCAAGGAATTCATACAGCCATAAACCAGAAAATGCATGGTACTGTACACGTCACAGTCATGATGAATGGTTTATGGGGAGCCATTATATTTGCACAAGTGACTAAGTCAAGGCATCACTGATCTAGTCAAGCAATCTTTTTTAGTAGGGAACCTAGGAGATGAAATTTGGTTTCTTGTTGTATGGAACATTTCTATTTTAATGCAAACTATTTTACAACACATTTAAATTACCTGCTTGTCCTATTTGACCATAATGTCAGGACATCAATAGAGCCATCACCTCCCTCATCAACAGGTAAAATCCAGTTGAACAGCAGATATCGTAAAGGGTACAAGCCTGTGTATGACGTGGGGAAGGCAGCTGGTGATGCAGGCTGGAAGTTTTCAGGCAAGGGATAGAGCTGTAAATATGTGACTAGAAATTCCACTGAGGTCCTTGAGAACAAGAAAATATGCATGATCATTACGTACTTGACCTATAACATGCTCCTGCTGAAGCAATCATATGGTTATACAGAGGAATAACAATTTCTATTGGGTTATAGAGATCAAGTTTTTAACCTGCCAGTATGTTAACAAATTTTGGAGCTACATGTGTATACATAACGTTAATAAAATGTAATCCAAGGAAACACTCTCTGTTGTTTTTATGCTTCTTGAAGGTTACAGTAATTTCTTGAATTTAAAAGTAGACAGGTGTCAGCTGTCACCTACTTTGTTGTCTTTGCCACAATCACTCTACTCCACTGTTGGGCAGACGATACTAAAGTTTCATTTTTCATATCCTAGTTTCAAACATGCAGGCATCTACAATGAAACCATGTGGCAACCCTGTTATTATCAAAAACAGGGGTTTTTGTCACATATTACTGTACTTACATGTAGTCTATTTCTCGAACATAACTCATTTGCAAGAAAAAACGTCCCTGGCAATATAATGCTGTTCAGAGAAAATTAATTCTTGAATATTTTCAAAAGTTTGAGCTCATCATTCTCCAATAATTTAATACAACAGTTTCTTTTCCTCACACATTGAATGGGGGCAAATACAGCAAAGGTGGGGGGGTGGGGGGGGAATCTTAATTTTCAGATGCAAATCATTTTTCCTGCATTGGCCTTCAACACTGGCATGTTGTAACAGTTAAAACCTGCAATGTCCAAAACAGTAAGGAGTCATTATTGTTTCCAACCAGACCAGAGGCATGTTACTTTCTGTATCTTCAGCACTCATGTTCAGAAATGTAACTAGTAATTAGATGCATGCCCAGTTTTGACATCCAATGTGAAGTGTCCCTTTAAATCTAAGGATTTGCTACCTATTTCCAACAATAAGGTGAGGGTAAAGGTTACTTAGTGTTATTTTTAGCCAAGGGTAAATACAGTTGTTTTATACTTATTTGAGGAGCAGCACTTGCCGGACAGTTTGCGACTTTAATTGTCTGTACTCCGAGACAGGAGTGATATTGAAGTTGGGGAGATGAGAGTTTGTTTGTTTGTTTGTTTATTTATAATAAGCAGGTTGAAGTTTTGGCAGCTATTCAGCTGATGTGGACCTGCTATACCCACCCACCCATATACACACAGAGCACATCAAGGGACATTTCAGGACACTTATTGAAATCCACATGCATCTAATTACCCTGTAAGGGCATTTCTCAACAAATCTGATCTTCAGAAGGGAGATCAAGGTTTTAAGTCATCAATCTTCTTTTTGCTTTTAGTAATCTTGAAAACATACATGTACAATTATGTACATGCACTACAACACCATGCAGTGTTTTAAAACAAGTAGATGGCAGCTTCACAAAATGGCTTTTTTAGCCCAAAATGTTGTTGGGACTTTAGAAAAAATGGGTCCCAGGCATCATAGTAAGCTCCAGAGTTTCAAAACGATTAAAATTCTAAAGCAAAATCAAATGCCAATTTGACTGACAAACACCCAGCCTCAAGCTACTGTAACCAGCAAGAAATACCAGATGTGAAAGCAGTAAATGCATCCTTAAAATTATTGTTCAAATTTACGATAACACTTACTGTACAATGTAAGTACACATTGTAAATGCAAAATAGAAGATTATTGTCTGTCTGTACAATACCTTGATGGCATTCCGCTAGCAATAATTACACCAAAAACATCTGGTTCAGGGTGAATGGCACTTTCCTGATTATAAAAGAAGGATTTAAGTATAATAATAATTGACTACAGTTCATTAACTGACAGTGTGCATTAATTTATTTTGGTCATCTGAAATCATTTTTTTCCATAAAAGTTAATGTAAAGATACTTCAAATTTAATGACACAATAGAATAAGGTCTGTCTGTACAAACTACAGTGTACAGTAAGGTGTTTATTGGCAGTCGTTGATCTCCAGTTTTGTGCTAAGTTTGTAACAACACCTTTTCTCTGACAAATGAACATGTATGCATCCAGCTACAGGTACAACACAATCACCCAATCATCAACATAATTATATATGGTACATGTATGTTTAGGGGCCTTACTGTAGTTTGTAAACAACAACATTTTTTTAAGATACATTGTACCTCCCTAACATACATGACATGGCAAGAAAAGATTCAGTCTGGCATTTAAATTACATTGCACAAATTATGAATAAACAAAAGAAGGCGACATGAAGCTTTTATTTTGACTCATAATAATTATTAATACCTTCATCAGGGATGTTAGGAGGGAAAAGCCACAGTCAGTAAGGTGCTTTATTCCAATGATTCGCAATGTAGATGTCCAGATTTGCTTTAAAGTCAAGTTGACAGAATCAGCAACAAGACAGTCTAACTCCTGTCTCCGTTTCACAAAACAGAGCACAAGGGCTTCTAAACAACGCAGTACAGAAAGGATAATTTCATGTCTAAGAACAGATCAAAACAAATAATTTTAAAAATGTGAAACAGCAACCTTATGATTATAGAGCATCCTTTTTTATTAATTTTTATAAAGAAGTTTTGGAACTTAATTATTATACATGTAAATCAGATGCTGTTGTGTGCAGCAGATCAAATGCAAATTAAAATGCATTACAGTTTACTATCTTTTAATTTAAATTAAAACTTACAGTACTTATACTGTACAGTACATGAAAAGACATTTGGAGCACTGTATACATTGTAACATAGGAAACTGGATAACAGTTAACCATCAATTTTTCCATTTCCATTTCCAAATTTCAAGCAAGAAACAAAACCTGCAAAGAATTTTTCTCAAAGGTCACGGATATTAGAGCAAGTTACTGAACAAATCACCACTTTGATTTGGGACATGACCAACACAGGTTCCTGTCTGGTCATGTATTTTACAGCTGCTGTCAGAAGTCCTGTCGGGGAAACTATAATTATAATATCTGGGTGTTGCCATTCCTAGGATATAGATGCTGGTTCTCAATATTAACCCTGCTTTGAGGGTTTCCACCAGGCCCCGGTTGTTCGAAAGCCAATTAGCTTAATCCAGGATTAGCATAAGCTTTTGTTTCAAGTTTTCAACTTTTTGGTGAAAGTTTCTTTAATTTGCTTATTTTTGTTTTTCAAGATTGACTTCTTCCAATGTAAAGTTTTGCCGAATATCAGCGTTGAACAGCATTTGGGAGTAGAGAAATAAACTCCTCGGTTTGAACAACCCAGCCCAGGTTTTCTTGTCTTTGTCACCAAAATCCAGCAGGTGCCTTATTGTTAAACTAGCTAAGAGGGCCACACACACCACTTTCCTTTTCCTTGTTATTCTATTGTTTCCATCTTTGAGCCCAGGGTCCGGTTGTTCGAAAGCCAATTAACTTAATTCAGGATTAGCTTAAACTTTTGTTTCATGCTTTCAACTTTTTGGTGAAAGTTTCTTTCGCTTACTCTTGTTTTTCAAGATTGACTTCTTCTGATGTAAAGTTTTGCTGAATATCAGTGTTGAACAGCATTTGGGTAAGGTAGCAGCTACAGTAGGTAGGTAACTTTATTTCAACTCGGGTTGATGAGGCTGATTAATTAGGCCCCTAGCAAATACATGCTAATGTGCCGAAAAAAGTGAAATGAATAAATAAATAAAATAATAAATAAAAATTGTATAAAACTTTATCCACAGTAAGTAGAATCGACAATGGCTGATAGTTAGATTTATAATGAGGATCGTCCTTTTTGAAGATGGGCAGATTTCGTTGTCCTTCAAGAAGGTTGAAAAATGCGCACTAAAAATTTGTGCTACAACAACAAGACTATCACCCTCTTTAAGATTAATGGAGTTCCAGCTGATGTTTTTCTTTGAGTACACGAAAGGCTTGATTGTTTGCCAAAATTTCTTGGGGTTGCCTAATGGGCATTTGCGGCAGTGGTGCAAACTAGTTAGATACAGCCTTACACATCAATGACGATGAAACGGAGCAACAGGAGTAAAGAAATAGCCTCCTTAGTAAATTCTTAATGTGGGATTAGCATTAATCGGCTTTTGAACAACCCGGCCCAGGACAACAACTGTTCTGAAGAAATTACATGGAGGTATTGTTGACTGCTCTAAATTTACATTATTTTGATCACCATTTGATTAGCACTTGACCAGTAACCAAATCAACACTTAGATGAAACCAATCAATTTTCAACTAAAGAGAATTCTTGGGTACTGATGAAACATTACTGTAACAGTATTTTAAAGTAACCTTTTCTGCCTTGTCTGTATCTGATGTAATAATACCAAAAAGAAAGGACGAAACTCTGATGTAGGAAGACTTGAGACATGCTTGGAAAACAAACAGGCAAGAATCTGTAACCTGCAATTCAAAACATTGTAAAAACATAATAACTTTGATTTCATGCAATTAAACTAAAGAAATTAATTTACCTGTAGAATGAACTTGATGACTTCCATTAATTTCTTATTGATGAAAAGTAAATTTGACAGGATGAGATGGAATTTGCAGATTATTAAACTTTCTAGAGTGGATTCAGAAACACAGCACAGCTCTCAATCTGCTCCTAACCAGGATTTTTTTTCATTTCTTCAAAGAGTTTTATTTTAACCTGCAGTACTAATCACCTTTCCAATCCTTTTCATATTGCAAGATCCATGTATCATGTCAGAACATTGGGCACATTTTTCAGCAGTTAAAACAGTAATAATTATTGCTGCTTAACAATATGTGCTCAACATTATTATAGTTATGTCGTTACACATATAACTTGTACTGTAGCTGTTTGGTGATACAGTGTAGTAGAGTCTGAATCCCTCTCATTTAGAAATTTATAATTGAAAGTTTCTTGAAAGCATGGAACTGGTTTGAACCGTGATGAACTGAAAAGCATGCATATAGTTCAGATTAATATTTTAGTAACTGTGTGTACATGTACATGTAGGTAGATAGCTAGAGTTAACACTGGGTTACTAGAACAGCTTTTGTCAATTACATGTACACTACTACATTGTACTGTAACCTAATGAATCACAACAAAGCACCAGGAACTGACTTAGCAGTAATTCATGAACAGACTGGTACGTAGCACAAGAGCTTTTCCAGACTTAATTTATTTAGGAACAATTAGTATCTTGTTTGCACATTAGAGCCGTGTCACTGGGCATAAAGCTTATCTTCCTTAAATTACAATTACCTGACAAGACTGCAGAGTCCAAACAGTTGTGATGTTCTTTAATACATGTACCAAGGAAATACACATACTTTCTCCACAGTTATTTCATATTTCCATGACAATTATTTTTATAACTTACAATAATATTGCCAGTAGAGATAACCTTACCAGGACTGCAGAACAAAGTTTTCAGAAGTGTTGTCCAAAGTCTCTCTGCAAGATTGCCATCCAACCTCAATTTTTTGACGTTTGGCTCCTTCAATGGGAAAAACAGACTCAGTTGAACTGCAGACTAAAATGCATGACCATCCTACATGTACATGTACATCTAATTAAGAGACATTTTTGTGCGCAGTATTAATCTTAGCACTGTTTGTGGTATCCCCCTCAGCCTTTGGCTCGGTCCTCAGCTTTACTAATTCTCGCTTTCATGCTAAACCTCATCCAATAATAATAATCATTGTTAATTAGTTGCTTAGGTGTCACCTGACAATGGACACAGGGCTCGAGACTAACTTTTCAACTTGCTAGCCCAGTGGCTAGTGACAGGTTTGATTCACTAGCCAAAACAGATTTTTCACTAGCCAGACACAGACATTTGTTACTGTATCGTGAACAAAAAATTCTTCCAGACTTGTGAACTCAACTTCTTACTTCTTTTATTCATCTTGTCAATCAGTACCTTTTTATCGAACCAGCCACTATACTATTGACGTGCGATAACTTCAACTTATCACATTTTTAGAAATAAGTTAGTATGCTTTACATTTGGAATTTTCATAATAAAACAGACGTCACTAATCGCGCTTATTAAAATCAAACACTATAGGTTCCATTCTTCATCGTCAATGAAGTTCATAATACCGAGAAAGACACTGGTACAAATTTAACATGGCTATTAAAACTCTGAAACTGGATGTGAGAACGTGTTTTCAAACCCACTAATCCATGCAAACTTCACACTTTGAATATACAAAAGTCTATAAACACTGCAGTTTAAATACAAAACGGATGCTGCTTTCAATGATTTGAATTTCGAGGGGTTGGAACTTGAATAACTCACTAGAGAATAGACAACTTATTTTAATTACATCACTTATTTATCAAGTTGCACTGTATAAGTTAAACATTGTAGTTTGGTCACCTTGCTCTCTCCCCTGAGTCAAGCCACCTGGCAACGGCCAAAGCTGAGTGATAATGCTCTGGAGAAACACCATTAATAGAAATGCGCATGAGTGTTTCCACAGTAGAGACACCAAGTGTTGACCGGAAGTCACACATGATCCTGTTGAGACATGAATTGCCTCTCTCGCAGCAGGCAGTTTGGACGGGGATAACAAGACAAATTTCGATGACCAGCAGGAAATTGGGGAAACGTTCCCGCACCTGAAACTTGCCCTTCCAGAACTCAATGGTACTGTACTGCAGCTCTGTCCTCTCCCTCTGCAAATGCACCTTGATCTCCATCCACTCATCACGACAGGACTGTAAGTTGAAGTGGTGTTGGTCGAGTAGAGCCTCAAAATGATGAGATAAAACCTGAATAGCATCTTCACCATAGACGAGAAGCTGCTGTCTGTTGTTTAAAGACCATGATTTGTGATCTGTCAAAGTTGATGCTCCACACAAGATTGGATCATCACCAAGACCTCGGAATCTCTCGGTGATAAATGCTGTGGCTTTGTTAATGATTTCATCTTTGCTGCTGGCAAAGGATGCTGTATCACGCTCTGACCTGGTTAGCTCAAGTCCTTTGTAAAGATTTCCATCACTCACTTCTTCTTGAAATGAGTTCAGATATTCTCCTGCCCTGACCTTGAATGAGTCAAGCATTGATGACAGGGCATTCACTTTGTCTTGCAGTTGAGATATTGACATCTTGTCCTCCTGGAATTGAAGTGACAGCTTGCTAATTGCAGTGACTACATGTATGTCAAGAAGCAGGTGGAGGAATAAGAGGAACTTGTAATTGACCAACTTTTTGCAGTAATTAGACGATCTGCCTTGCATTGTTATACTTGCATCCCTTGCTTGCGAGGTGTGCTGCAAATGGCTAACTACCGCGTAGTAATTCTTCGAAAGAAGTACGTCTAAAGCTCGCTTCAAATGGGGTACCCATCTGGTGCCATCTGCCTTCACAGCTTTGTACGCCCTTACTTGCATACTTTCTGCCAACTCTTTCAACTCACGAACGGCCTTAGGGGAATAATGATAATGCTTCCATATCCCTTGGAGCATAGTCTTAGCCTCTACTAGCTCTGGAATAGCCTTAACAGTATCTGCAAAGGCCAGCTCTAATCGGTGAGCTATACAGTGCACCTTGATCAGGTGAGGGATATCGCGTTTCAGCAAGGCAAAAACTCCCCCTACTTCTCCAACCATTACAGCTGCTCCATCAGTGCCAAGGGTGACCGCTTTTTCCTTCCAGTTGTCACACACATCCCTCATAGCACTGTTAACAGCTTCAGTGATACCCGGGGCTTTGGCGTTAGGGCAAGGCCTAAGCCCTACAAATGTATTCACTGGTTCTCCATCTTTCAAGTAACGCACATACATGTAGACATCCTCAACTTCCCGAACACCCACATCTGTTGCACTGTCTGCCATTACACCCAGAAATTGTGCTCTTTGCAGTTGCTCTCCAATCTCGTTCTTAAACTGATCAGATATGGCAACTATAAAATCTTTGCAAGCTTTATCATTTCTGTAAGTCTGTCCTAGCTCAACTGCATGCTTTTCTTCTAATAGACAAAGATGAGGATACGTTGTAAATGACATCTCCATTTTTGCAACAAAGTATGCAATGTCGAAACGTTTTTCAAGCTTTAAAGCTACCTCTTTGTTCAGTCGTCTCAATGCCCATGGGATGACTGCTTCTCGTGGGTTGGCTGCAATTCGGAAGGCATCTGCAGCTCTCTGGTGTCCAACGGATCCTGCGTGGCTTCTCAGAGAATCTAACCTGAAATTTACACAGCTGCCTGAAACAAATGCCGAGGACGAATCTGATAAATTGGGCCTATCCTCACACACTGAGCAGAACATTGCCCCATCTCTATGGTATACCCATGGAAAGTCAGTCTTCCATGAAGGCAAAAACTTTCGTTTCGACTGAGGAACTTTGCCTTCTTCGATGGGCCTCTTGTGAACTTTTTCGGTGTTGTTCTTTTCAGAGCTCTTTTCCTTTCCACCCGCAAGATATACTCTAATATCCGTCATCGCATCAAGTCAAGTAAATGCTGGCCTGTGTAGCTTGCAGTATGCTTTGAATGAACAACTGATAAGTACAAAGTTTTCGTGCCCATGGTTCTCACAGAACCGCCTTCAAAACTTCGGAACTGGCACCGCCGAAAAACATTCTTTTCTTTCAAAATAGCGATTCACGATTTTCACAAACAAATAATTCGTTCCTCCTTAACTCTATACGTTGCAAACCTAGGCATCGATCCTATCATTATAGGCGTCGCTCAACAAAGAAAACTGAAGCTTTCGCTTCCGTGAGAAATTCTCACAGAACTTTGCAACTTGCCGCCGAAAAACATTCCATTCTTTCAAAACGTCAATTCACGATTTCTCAAGAACACAATAATTCGTTCCATCTTAACTTTATTACACGTTGCAAACACAGGCATCGATATTATATCGGCATCATTCAAATTTTTGAACTGCGAATTTTGAAAGTTTTTGAAAGCGTGCGTGACCTCCAGATTCTGTGCACACGAAACATGATGCTCATAGTTCCACATGATTTCACACATGACTAATTATTAGCGGCAAACAGTTCGTTTGTCGTTAAAAACAAACAAAAAAGTCAATCATTCTTTCGCATTTTAGTAATTTAAAGTTCTTGTTTGAGCCAATAAATTATATATGACATTTATTACAGCCGATGTTTTAAATTCTACACACTTTGACTCAATTTCGTTTTGTGAAAAAATTGAAATTAACTTTTAATTGGTTTCCTCTGGGTTTCCAGTGCTCACAAATTTTCACTAAATGGCTAGTGAAGCGCAAAAACCACTAGCCAAAACGGAATTTTTACTAGTCTGGGGCTAGTTGGCTAACGTTAGTCTCGAGCCCTGGGACATACATCCCATTGATGTACATGAACATATATATTCGAACCCCAGCCAGACAAACACTAAGGTACTTGAAATAAACGTGAGGGAAAGTGCCGCCAACTAGTTGGCTCAGTTGGTTGAGCATCGGACTACTGTGCAAAAGGTCGCAGGATCAAAACCTCCAGATGGACCAACACACAGTGTCTTTAAGTCACTAAGGAGAAAGTGCTGCCTTTGTAATGACTTCTGCAAAAAGGTTAGACTCAAAAGTCTTCTTGGATAGGGAGGATAAACTGTTGCAGTAGGCCAACCCTTCAACATCCATAACCCTTTGGGAACCCACACACTACATGTATTCACAAAAGAGAAGGGCATCATGAAAGGTAATGCGAGATAAGGCCTATGGTATTTTCATCTGAAAATAATGGTTAGACTTTCAAATCCTTTCGGATAAGGACCAGGCGGGCCACTTTTGGTACATGTACATTAATTACAACTCTTTGCAAAAAAATGTTTGTTTCTCTGGCACATTGAGTTAAAGAACAATGCCAGTTATTTTTCACCAGTAACTTTATTGGGGAAGACCCTACATGAAATTGACAATTTTAATCAAACTCTTCAAATCCCTAGAAATGCATTGTATAAATGCAAAACTATAGGTTTCCAAGTCGACATAACTGAGATCTCCCGAAAGTATTAGGAGAAGTAGTAAATGTGTCTTGACACCCATACCTGTCAACACCATCTTGTTTGTAACTGCAAGAGCTTTGACTGCTGACCTTTCATGTGGCTCATTTTCTGCCATCATGTTCAAGGCTTTCCTAGGCCCAGTAACCCTGCCATTCAGTGTTTGTGTAAAAAATTTTCTTTGAATTTTTTCGGCTAAATTCACCAAAAGAAATGTTCATATATATTTTTTGGTTACAATTAATTTTGGTCAAGAGGAGACCTCACATTAATTTGTTATTGATGAACTTTAGTAGGCAGCAGATGCTTCATTGTTGGCAGCAATTTTGCCGCCTGCC
>NC_090871.1:9025781-9028281 GCF_036669935.1 Montipora foliosa
ACACTAACATCTGACTTATAGAAAGGAATAGATAAGGTGTTCTTTAGCAGTTTACAATACTCTATTCCAATATGGCAATTATATTGTGGCTCCTTGATCACTTTCATGAAATGAGCAACTAACTCCTGGCCCTTAAGGCGAGGCCCTCCTTGAAAAGAAAACAAGAAGAGATTTATTTATCATTCAAAAATACATTAATTAATAATTCACGAGCAAAATAGCCTATCAGGAAACCAATTAAAAAAGGTTGCATGCATGAGCTTTAGCAACTGAAAAAACAGTCCTCATTAGAATTCTTTATACATTGTATAACGCATACTAATATGGCATAGCTTGTTTTTCTTGTATGCTAATGCTCTTCTCTTGAGCACGATTTGAACCTTTTTTTGGACTCCAGAGGAACAAGCTTCTTGTAGAATGTTTTGAAGCCATTCAATAAACTTGCAGGCCATGTTTTATCAGGTCTAAAAGCAATGACTTTCAGGTTACTATTTCAGATTGATGCTTTAATGTCAAGCTACAAGAGACCCACGCAAGAAAATAACTTGGACAATCCCTTCCTTCAATTTCAATGATGGAAATCGGAAGGCATATTCCCTCGAGGCTTGAGAGCAGATTCATTGTTGGTTTTAGGGCATTTTATTCTGTCCAAGGTGGAGCCCACACTAACCGAGACAGAGATGTCAAAAGATGGTATTGTAATGTTCAAAGGAGCCTGTACTTGCTGGAAAATAGCTGCGTGCTGCGAGATGGGATCCATGAACAAATTTTGTTAATTAAAGTTTTTATATTGCCGTGTTCAAGTATTTAAACATGTCCATTAAAACAGAAACTTACGTTCGTCTGCTTTCTTTAGAAAAGACTGCACAAATCCAACAATTTCCTATCAAATCACGTTAGGATAAAAGTTACGTCGCGATAGGACAAAAACAAAAATTATTAATAAAACAGGTTGATCTTTGGCGATCACACTTTCCAAACAATAAATGGATATATATTATTTTAAATACATTTTTTGAAATCTTTTTGACTTTCTCTTTGAGCATCCTCAATTTACAATGTACCTCAACAAAGGTTGGCTCAAGCTAATTATTTTGGATTTTAGCCACCCTCTACATGCATTTGTTGTGGTTCAATTTTTTTAAACCAGTTCAATTTGGATTTTCCTTTGTTTCAGATTACGATAATGAACAATTATTACAAGCCAAAGAAAAATCAAAATTGAACTGGTTTGAAAAATTTTAAACCCAAAAAAAATTTTGAACCGTAACATACTTGTTTAAAATGTTACTTTCTGATTATTTATTTATAAAGTGGCATGCCAGTGAACAACGTTAAAAGCTATTATGCACCAATTATTGTTAGTCCAAACCACACCCCTCCCCATCCTGGGACATGGAAGTACAAATGTGGGGCAAAACATTGCATTTGACAATGCCGAGTGTCCAAAAGGGTATGAACAAGGGAGACGTAATCCTTGCACTTTAATGGCTGGACAATTAAAAAAGCAATTGTCTCTAATTATAGACACCTCAAAAATTCAGGTGGCTTCATAGCTCAGTTGGTAGAGCATTGAACCAGCATCGCAGCAGTCATTGGTTCGCAGCGGTCATTGGTTTGAATCCCACTGGAACCACCAGAATTCCTCAGGTGTCAATAATTAAAGACAATTCCTTAAATTGTCCAACTAAGTATGAGGATCACTTCTCCCTTACGTCTATAACCAGTCAAATTCTATTTACTTTTTGACTGGATCGGAGGGCCAGACGGTAAATCTTTGGCACGAGGAGGTCATGCATGAGGTCCGTGCTCTGTGACCGAGGGCCAAATATTTTCCTGCCCAGCCCAACCTAAGCTCAGTCAATAAGCATTTTATCATATGGGCTCTTTACACTATTCATAAGTACTCAGAATATGAAGTTTGGACAAAACAAGTAACAAAAATTTGCACAGAAAATTTATCTAATACGTTGTTCGCATTTGCTTTTCTGGCAGTAAATAACTTGGATGCTAAAAAGCGATGACATATCCTCTAAAATTGCATCACGCGAAGCAGTATGTGTTCCTACTGGAGCCGTACGTCTTTTTCCAGCCCTGCTCGCACTGCTCACACTAATGCATACGGCCCTCATACAGGCATTTTCTCAATAGTTTTACAATAAAACCATGTGCAGGGCCATATGGGCCATATGAGAAATACACTTTCATTCAGGGTATTATAAGATCAGTTATTTATAAACTTCTCTCCAGTTAGAATGATAATAGTACACAGTCAAGTGTATTTACACTATGAAAAAAAAACACATTTTTTTCCATTTCAGCAGCAGTACTTGTACCTGTTGCCTCCTTGGCAATGTAGTTGTAAGTTGGCCAATACTATCCAACTCTTTCTCAACATACACTTCAACGTTCTTGAAGATGGCGTCCCAAGTCAGGGCCTTCTTTCTCCTTGCATCTGTATTCTTGTCAATTATGTTTACAACTTCATATGAACGTATCT
>NC_090871.1:9033281-9043281 GCF_036669935.1 Montipora foliosa
CTGTGAAAACCATGACCATCACGACCACTGTGACCACCATGACCACCACAAAAACTGTGACCACCACGACTACTGTGACAACAATAAACACCACTACTACTGTGACCACCACGACCACTGTGACAACCATGAACACCACAACTACTGGGACCACTATGCCCATCACAACTACTGTGACCACCATGACCACCACAACTACTGTGACCACCACGACCACCGTGACCACCATGACCACCACAACTACTGTGACCACCACGACCACCACAACTACTGTTACTACTATGACCACTGTGACCACTATGACCACTGTGACCACCATGACCACCACAACGGCTGTGACCACTACGATGACTATTACCACGATAACTACCACAACTACTATGACCACCACGACCGCCACAACTGCTGTGACCACCATGACCACCACAACTACTGTGACCACCACGACCACCACAACTGCTGTGACCACATGACCACCACAACTACTGTGACCACCACGACCACTTTGACAACCATGACCACCACAACTACTGTGACCACTACGACCACTGTGACCACCATAACCAACACAACTACTGTGACCACTGCAATCACTCTGACCACCATGACCACCACAGCTACTGTGACCACTATGACCACCACAACTACTGTGACCACTTCGACCACTGTGACCACCATAACTACCACAACTACTGTGACCACTATGGTCACTGTCACCACCATAACCACCACAACTACGATGACCACCACGACTACTGTAACTACCACAACCACCACGACAGCCACCATTTTATTTTGGCAGGAAGCATACAGAAATGTCAGTCCATATATGGGCATAAGATCAGATGTGCCCCGGAAACAAGTAGAGGTGTCACACGACCGGAAATGTCACCTGAACTCGGGTGAATGTTAGTGTTAGTATTAGTGTTACATTTGTGTGTACAATAGTTAGTGTATATGTACTCTCCATATTGTACCTCTGCTGTTAACCTTTAATTTAATTTATCTGATCCAGCGCCCTGACATTTTTAACTTTATAGTTATTTCAGGGTGCTTGTACTCTTTTAGTTATCATATTTAAATTTAATTGTTTTTGTAGCCTACTTTATTTAAATCTCTCGGGTACAATAAGTATTATTGTTGTTGTTGTTGCCCCAGGGAGTTTGGGAGGGGAAAAGCGGTTTGTCAAAGCACATGGCTTGACCTCAACACACACCAAGGATTTTGCATAAGCATTGTTTTTGTTTTCTCTTGGGACCATTGTAAGTCCCACGAGAAACTGGAAACAGTGTGAGTGGCCCGTGATTAGCAACCATGGACAGCTGTTTCGGCCTTGTTGGACCTCATCAGCATAGCATAGTCAACGTACCAGGCGGGTGTCAGTAGGCATCCCTTTACAGCAATTACCAGTCACACGACTTTCTTTTCGACACGGAATTTGGGTAAACAAGAATCAAATGTTTCCATGACAAAGTCGACTGTCGCCAAGTGAACCTACACGACCACCACAACTACTGTTACCACTGTGACCACCATGACCACCACGAGCACCACAACTACTGTGACCACCGTGACCACTATGACCACTGTGACCACCACGTCCACCACAACTACTGTGACAACTACGACCACTGTGACGACCATGACCACCACAACTACTGTGACCACTATGACCACGACGACCACCACAACTACTGTGACCACTACGATCACTCTGACCACCATGACCACCACAACTACTGTGACCACTATGACCACTGTGACTACCATAACCACCGCGATCACTGTGACCACCATGACCACCACAACTACTGTGACCATCACGACTACTGTGACTACCACGACCACCACAACTACCATTTGATTTTGGCCGGAAGTATACAGAAATGTCAGTCCATATATGGGCATAAGATCAGCAGTGACCCGGAAACAAATTGAGGTGTCACACCACCGGAAATGTCACCCGAACTCGAGTGAATGTTAGTGTTAGTGTTACGTTTGTGTGTACGATAGTGTATATGTACTCTCCATATTGTACCTCTGCTGTTAACATTCAATTTAATTTATCTGAACTAACTTTATAGTTATTTCAGGGTGCTGGTACCCTTTTAGTTATCATATTTAAATTTAATTGTTTTTGTAACCTACTTTATTTAAATCTCTCGGGTACAATAAATATTATTGTTGTTGTTGTTGCCCCAGGGAGTTTGGGAGGGGAAAAGCGGTTTGTCAAAGCACATGGCTTGACCTCAACACACACCAAGGATTTTGCATAAGCATTGTTTTTGTTTTCCCTTGGGACCATTGTAAGTCCCAAGAGAAACTGGAAACAATGTGAGTGGCCCGTGATTAGCAACTATGGACAGCTGTTTCGGCCTTGTTCGACCTCATCAGCATAGCATAGTCAACGTACCAGCCGGGTGTCAGTAGGCATCCCTTTACAGCGATTACCAGTCACACGCGTCCCTCAACGACTTTTTTTTCGACACGGAATTTGGGTAAACGTCAATCAAATGTTTCCATGACAAATTTGACTGCCGCTAAGTGAACAGGACTATATTGTCATAGAAACATTTGATTGACGTCTACCGAAATTTAGTTTTTATAAAATAAGAGAAACCGTTGGGGAGCGCGTTTCACTGATAACCTCTGTAACTGGCAGCTCCACATACAACAACTGTGGTAAGGTGGGTTGGTGTTATGGTGTATCACCTTGATTTTTGTGTTGTTCGAAGACCTCGGAACGATGTTTTTGACTCGCTGGAGCGTGACTCATGTAAAGCAAAATAGGGGACGTTCCATTTAGTATCCAACAACCACCATTAGTTTAAAGCTGTTTAATTAGAGCTAAGATTTTTGCAGCTGCCTCTAACGACAAACAGTACAACATTTGTATCAGTCAAGAAAAGAGGCCAACAAGAATGGTTACTCATAAACGACTCCTATCAGTCAGCTAAGAAAATTAGCAACAAGAGGCTACAAGTAGCCTATACTCGGGCCTGCAAAAGTACAGTCGTGTATCGTTAATTTAGCACTATAAAGAAAAAAAAAAGAGAAAAGTCTGCGCTTCTTGCATCGGCCTTACATTGCGATTCTCATAATGTTCCACTGTGTATGTAGTGAATACCCGGACCCAGATT
Organism: Montipora foliosa; assembly: GCF_036669935.1. Lineage (NCBI taxonomy): Eukaryota > Metazoa > Cnidaria > Anthozoa > Scleractinia > Acroporidae > Montipora > Montipora foliosa. Next base: position 9,036,422 of record NC_090871.1, read on the forward strand.
ATCTTCATTACAGGAGTTAACAATAACCACTGGACGATGGAAGCGAGTTGAAAATAGTGTATTTATTCCCAAGTGGCTAAGCACATTGTTTTTTACTGATCGATGGGTATTCTTGCTCAGTGTTTGAGAAAGGAAACGCTTATTGAACGGTTTAAGATGAAAAGAAATGACTCATCGAAACATCTTTTTCAGAAAAAAATGAAAGAGAAACGAAGTTTAGATGTGAAAACATCTTTCCAAGGTGACCAAACTTTCGTACAGTGCTGCACGTAAAAAACACTTTGTCACGTGCGCGACACGTGAAGATCCGCACTATATCTCAACACTTGAAAATACTTTCGGAAGTACACAAGTTCCTTGAGGATGGCCATGCCAAATGAATCCAAACCACGAGAATATAAATACTCACAGTAATCTGCACCCAATAATCAAAATAAATGTTATTTGCCAGCTGGGAGGTCCGTATAGGGAGAAACTGTGACCGAGGCCGCAGGCCGAGGGTAGCTTTTTCAAGAGCGATGTCCCAGTCTTTTGCTACACGGACCGATCCTTTGCTGGTAAATAACCTTTTTTTTTCTTCTCTCTCCCATCCTCTCTTAAAATCACTTGTTTTAATTGTTGACTTGCATCGCGCTTGATAGCGAATGCAGTATTAAAGCGACTTACAAACTGAACGTTTCAAAGAGGAATATTTTTATTTGAATTCTATTTCCAAACCTCTTGTCCAATGAAAATATGAGAAATGTAAACGGGGTCGGTGTCAAAAAAATAGTGCCACGTGGGTTCTATTGTGCATTACCCAATCAAAACAACGCCACGTGCTTTCTATTGTGCATTGCCCAATCAAACACCGCCACGTTTTTCTATTGTGCATTTTGCTGCACAGGAAAAAAATAAAACTTAAATCAAACGTATTTTATCAACCTCATTCCCAGGGTCTCTCGAGCGAGGAGAGACCCTGGTAGGGTCTGGTCACGTGCTTCCGTGACAATTGAAAACACTAGGGAGGGGTTCTCTCTAAACAAAGAATTTGTCGCGTTGAGCTTTGTCGAATTCAAAGCGAGGCATGAGAGCTTCGCGCTGCGACTCCGTCATTACCTGCGATGTTTTACAGTAGCCTTCATGCTGCAATTTCGCATAGTATTTATTCTAACGTTAATCTAAAAGTTAAACAAGTTATCTGCCTCGAGGCAATTTACCATGGCCGTGATGTTGTCGCCGTGTTACCCACTGGATATGGAAAGTCGGTAATATTTCATCTTCTTCCTTCGTTATTCCTCGACAAAATCAACTATGAACGTGGAGCAGCAGCTCATCGCGTAGTAATTGTTGTTTCCCCTATAAATGCGCTGTAGTCTCAGTATAGACAAAATTCTTACTAAGCCGCCCCTCCCTTCATTGGATAAATTGTCATCTCCCAGATTCTGCGAGACACGTGACCAGAGCCTACCAGGGTCTCTCCTCGCTCGCCCCAGGCGTTAAGATAAGAGACCCTGGGAACGAGGTTGGTATTTTATAACTCGTGCCCCTACGGGCCCGAGTAAAAAGGCATTTCACGAGGGAGAGCCAGATAATAAATTGAACCAGAAGTCCATTCCCCGGAGCTTCCATCTGTATTGTACCCTTGAGTCGTATATTTCTATTTTTAGATCTACTAAATAGTGACGTATGTGATTGAGAATAGAATACAATATGATTTTATTTGCTCAGTTCATAGTTAATGTACAATTTAAAGTCGGAAACAAACAGATAAATCGATAAAATAATCATAATTACAATGTTAATTAATTAATTAAATTAGAAAGTTGAAAATTGCCACGCCGGTTTGAAAATATAAATCATGCACAAAAATTAAAAAAACAGGTTTGACAAGTCGCAACTGGACTGACTCATCCATTTCTTTGGATGCGCGGCAAGTCAAAGAATGTCGAGGCGGCTGGCAGAGTCGTCTTTCCTCTTACCGACTTATCACCACAACTACTGTTACCACTACGACCACTGTGACCACCATGACCACCACAACTACTGTGACCACTACGATCACTGTGACCACTATGACCACCACAACCACTATGACCACTGCGACCACCATGACCAACACAACTACTGTGACCACTACGATCACTGTCATCACCATACCCACCAGAACTACAATGACCACCACGACCACCAGAACTACTGTGACCATCACGACCACTGTGACCACCATAACCACTACAAAAACTGTGACCACCACAACTGCTGTGACCACTACGACCACTGTGACAGTCATGACCCCTACAACTACTGTGACCACCACGACCACTGTGACAACCATGAACACCACAACTACTGAAACAACTATGCCCACAACAACTACTGTGACCACTATGACCACCACAACCACTGTGACCACCATAACAATCACAACTACCATGAACACCACAATTACTGTGACCATCACGACCAATGTGACAAAAATGACCACCATGACCACCACAACTACTGTGATCACTACGATCACTGTCACCACCATAACCACCAAAACTACTGTGACCACTATAATCACTGTCACCACCATGACAATCACAACTACCATGAACACCACCATTACTGTGACCATCACGACCACTGTGACAACCATGACCACCATAACTACTGTGACCACTACAATCACTGACACCACCGCGACCACCACAACTACTGTGACCACCACGACCACTGTGACCACGACAACCACCACAACTAAAATGACCACTACGACAACCACAACCACTGTAACCACAACGATCACTGTCACCACCATAACCACCACAACTACTGTGACCACCATGACCACCACGACCACCACAACTACTGTGACCATCACGACCACTGTGACCACCATGACCACCACAACTACTGTCACCAGCACGATCACTGTCACCATCATAACTACTGTGACCACCACAACCACCGTGACCACCACAACTACTGTGACCACGACGACCACCACAACTAGAGTTACCACTACGACCACCACAACTACTGTGACCACCATGAACACAACAACTACTGTGACCACTACGACCACTGTGACAACCATGACCACCACAACTACTGTGACCACGATGACCACCACAACTAAAATGACCACTACCGCCACCACAACTACTGTGACCAGTGCGATCACTGTCACCACCATAACCATCACAACTACCATGAACACCACAACTACCGTGAAAACCATGACCACCACCACTACTGTGACCACTACGATCACTGTCATCACCATAACCACCACAACTACTGTGACAACCACGACCACTGTGACCACGACCCCAATCACAACTACAGTGACCACTACGACCACCACAACTACTGTGACCACTACGATCACTGTCACCACCACAACTACTGTGACAACCACGACCACTATGACCACCATGACCACCACAACTACTGTGACCACTACGGTCACTGTCACCACCATAACCACCACAACTACCGTGACCACCACGACCACTGTGACAACCATGAACACCACAACTACTGGGACCACTATGCCCACAACAACTACTGTGACCACTATGACCACCACAACCACTGTGATCACCATGACCACCAAAACTACTGTGACCACTACGATCACTGTCACCACCATAACAATCACAACTACCATGAACACCACAATTACTGTGACCATCACGACCACTGTGACAAGAATGACCTAAAACGACCACTACGACCAACACAACCACTGTGACAACTACGATCACTGTCATCACCATAACCACCAAAACTACTCTGACCACCATGACCACCACAACTACTGTGACCACCATGACCACCACAAGTACTGTGACCACCACGACCACCACAACTACTGTGACCATCACGACCACTGTGAGCACCAGGACCACCACAACTACTGTCACCTCAATAACCACCACAACTACTGTGACCACCACGACCACTGTGACCACCATGACCACCACAACTGCTGTGACCACGACGACTACCACAACTACAGTGATTACTACGACCACCACAACTACTGTGACCACTACAATGACTGTCACCACCATAACCATTCCAACTACGGTGACCAGCACGACCACTTTGACCACCATGACCACCACAACTACTGTGACCACCATGACCACCACAACCACTGTGACCATCACGAACACTGTGACCACCATGACCACCACAACTACAGTGACCACCTTGACAACTGTGACAACCATGTTTATCATGACCACCACAACTACTGTGACTACTACGATCACTGTCACCACCATAACCACCACAACTACTGTGACCACCACGACCACTGTGACCACCATGACCACCATGACTACTGTGAACACGACCCCAATCACAACTACAGTGACCACTACGACCACTGTGACCACCATGACCACCACAACTACTGTGACCACTACGAGCACTGTGATCACCATGACCACCACAACTACTGTGACCACTACGATCACTTTCACCACCATAACCACCACAACTACTGTGACCACTACGATCACTTTCACCACCATAACCAGCACAACCACCATGACCACCACGACTACTGTGACCAACCACCACAACTACTGTGACTACCACGACCACCACAACCACAATGATAACCACTATGACAACCACCAAATTATTTTGGCCGGAAGCATACAGAAATGTCAGTTCATATATGGGCATAAGATCAGAAGTGCCCCGGAAACAAATTGAGGTGTCATACGACCGGAAATGTCTCCCGAACTTGGGTGAATGCTAGTGTTAGTATTAGTGTTACGTTTGTGTGTACGATAGTTAGTGTATATGTACTCTCCATATTGTACCTCTGCTGTTAACATTTAATTTAATTTATCTGATCTAGCGCCCTGACATTTTTAACTTTATAATTATTTCAGGGTGCTGGTACCCTTTTAGTTATCATATTTAAATTTAATTGTTTTTGTAACCTACTTTATTTAAATCTCTCGGGTACAATAAATATTATTGTTGTTGTTGTTGCCCCAGGGAGTTTGGGAGGGGAAAAGCGGTTTGTCACAACTAACATGAAACAATGTGAGTGGCCCGTGATTAGCAACCATGGACAGCTGTTTCGGGCCTTGTTCGACCTTATCAGCATAGCATAGTCAACGTACCAGGCGGGTGTTTTAGGCATCCCTTTACAGCGATTACCAGTCACACGCGCCCCTCAACGACTTTTTTTTCGACACGGAATTTGGGTCTACCGAAATTTAGTTTTTATAAAATAAGAGAAACCGTTGGGGAGCGCGTTTCACTGATAACCTCTGTAACTGGCAGCTCCACATACAACAACTGTGGTAAGGTGGGTTGGTGTTATGGTGTATCACCTTGATTTTTGTGTTGTTCGAAGACCTCGGAACGATGTTTTTGACTCGCTGGAGCGTGACTCATGTAAAGCAAAATAGGGGACGTTCCATTTAGTATCCAACAACCACCATTAGTTTAAAGCTGTTTAATTAGAGCTAAGATTTTTGCAGCTGCCTCTAACGACAAACAGTACAACATTTGTATCAGTCAAGAAAAGAGGCCAACAAGAATGGTTACTCATAAACGACTCCTATCAGTCAGCTAAGAAAATTAGCAACAAGAGGCTACAAGTAGCCTATACTCGGGCCTGCAAAAGTACAGTCGTGTATCGTTAATTTAGCACTATAAAGAAAAAAAAAAGAGAAAAGTCTGCGCTTCTTGCATCGGCCTTACATTGCGATTCTCATAATGTTCCACTGTGTATGTAGTGAATACCCGGACCCAGATTATCTTCATTACAGGAGTTAACAATAACCACTGGACGATGGAAGCGAGTTGAAAATAGTGTATTTATTCCCAAGTGGCTAAGCACATTGTTTTTTACTGATCGATGGGTATTCTTGCTCAGTGTTTGAGAAAGGAAACGCTTATTGAACGGTTTAAGATGAAAAGAAATGACTCATCGAAACATCTTTTTCAGAAAAAAATGAAAGAGAAACGAAGTTTAGATGTGAAAACATCTTTCCAAGGTGACCAAACTTTCGTACAGTGCTGCACGTAAAAAACACTTTGTCACGTGCGCGACACGTGAAGATCCGCACTATATCTCAACACTTGAAAATACTTTCGGAAGTACACAAGTTCCTTGAGGATGGCCATGCCAAATGAATCCAAACCACGAGAATATAAATACTCACAGTAATCTGCACCCAATAATCAAAATAAATGTTATTTGCCAGCTGGGAGGTCCGTATAGGGAGAAACTGTGACCGAGGCCGCAGGCCGAGGGTAGCTTTTTCAAGAGCGATGTCCCAGTTTTTTGCTACACGGACCGATCCTTTGCTGGTAAATAACCTTTTTTTTTTCTTCTCTCTCCCATCCTCTCTTAAAATCACTTGTTTTAATTGTTGACTTGCATCGCGCTTGATAGCGAATGCAGTATTAAAGCGACTTACAAACTGAACGTTTCAAAGAGGAATATTTTTATTTGAATTCTATTTCCAAACCTCTTGTCCAATGAAAATATGAGAAATGTAAACGGGGTCGGTGTCAAAAAAATAGTGCCACGTGGGTTCTATTGTGCATTACCCAATCAAAACAATGCCACGTGCTTTCTATTGTGCATTGCCCAATCAAACACCGCCACGTTTTTCTATTGTGCATTTTGCTGCACAGGAAAAAAATAAAACTTAAATCAAACGTATTTTATCAACCTCATTCCCAGGGTCTCTCGAGCGAGGAGAGACCCTGGTAGGGTCTGGTCACGTGCTTCCGTGACAATTGAAAACACTAGGGAGGGGTTCTCTCTAAACAAAGAATTTGTCGCGTTGAGCTTTGTCGAATTCAAAGCGAGGCATGAGAGCTTCGCACTGCGACTCCGTCATTAC
>NC_090871.1:9045781-9083281 GCF_036669935.1 Montipora foliosa
AACTACCATGAACACCACAATTACTGTGACCATCACGACCACTGTGACAAGAATGACCTAAAACGACCACTACGACCAACACAACCACTGTGACAACTACGATCACTGTCATCACCATAACCACCAAAACTACTCTGACCACCATGACCACCACAACTACTGTGACCACCATGACCACCACAAGTACTGTGACCACCACGACCACCACAACTACTGTGACCATCACGACCACTGTGAGCACCAGGACCACCACAACTACTGTCACCTCAATAACCACCACAACTACTGTGACCACCACGACCACTGTGACCACCATGACCACCACAACTGCTGTGACCACGACGACTACCACAACTACAGTGATTACTACGACCACCACAACTACTGTGACCACTACAATGACTGTCACCACCATAACCATTCCAACTACGGTGACCAGCACGACCACTTTGACCACCATGACCACCACAACTACTGTGACCACCATGACCACCACAACCACTGTGACCATCACGAACACTGTGACCACCATGACCACCACAACTACAGTGACCACCTTGACAACTGTGACAACCATGTTTATCATGACCACCACAACTACTGTGACTACTACGATCACTGTCACCACCATAACCACCACAACTACTGTGACCACCACGACCACTGTGACCACCATGACCACCATGACTACTGTGAACACGACCCCAATCACAACTACAGTGACCACTACGACCACTGTGACCACCATGACCACCACAACTACTGTGACCACTACGAGCACTGTGATCACCATGACCACCACAACTACTGTGAGCACTACGATCACTTTCACCACCATAACCACCACAACTACTGTGACCACTACGATCACTTTCACCACCATAACCAGCACAACCACCATGACCACCACGACTACTGTGACCAACCACCACAACTACTGTGACTACCACGACCACCACAACCACAATGATAACCACTATGACAACCACCAAATTATTTTGGCCGGAAGCATACAGAAATGTCAGTTCATATATGGGCATAAGATCAGAAGTGCCCCGGAAACAAATTGAGGTGTCATACGACCGGAAATGTCTCCCGAACTTGGGTGAATGCTAGTGTTAGTATTAGTGTTACGTTTGTGTGTACGATAGTTAGTGTATATGTACTCTCCATATTGTACCTCTGCTGTTAACATTTAATTTAATTTATCTGATCTAGCGCCCTGACATTTTTAACTTTATAATTATTTCAGGGTGCTGGTACCCTTTTAGTTATCATATTTAAATTTAATTGTTTTTGTAACCTACTTTATTTAAATCTCTCGGGTACAATAAATATTATTGTTGTTGTTGTTGCCCCAGGGAGTTTGGGAGGGGAAAAGCGGTTTGTCACAACTAACATGAAACAATGTGAGTGGCCCGTGATTAGCAACCATGGACAGCTGTTTCGGGCCTTGTTCGACCTTATCAGCATAGCATAGTCAACGTACCAGGCGGGTGTTTTAGGCATCCCTTTACAGCGATTACCAGTCACACGCGCCCCTCAACGACTTTTTTTTCGACACGGAATTTGGGTCTACCGAAATTTAGTTTTTATAAAATAAGAGAAACCGTTGGGGAGCGCGTTTCACTGATAACCTCTGTAACTGGCAGCTCCACATACAACAACTGTGGTAAGGTGGGTTGGTGTTATGGTGTATCACCTTGATTTTTGTGTTGTTCGAAGACCTCGGAACGATGTTTTTGACTCGCTGGAGCGTGACTCATGTAAAGCAAAATAGGGGACGTTCCATTTAGTATCCAACAACCACCATTAGTTTAAAGCTGTTTAATTAGAGCTAAGATTTTTGCAGCTGCCTCTAACGACAAACAGTACAACATTTGTATCAGTCAAGAAAAGAGGCCAACAAGAATGGTTACTCATAAACGACTCCTATCAGTCAGCTAAGAAAATTAGCAACAAGAGGCTACAAGTAGCCTATACTCGGGCCTGCAAAAGTACAGTCGTGTATCGTTAATTTAGCACTATAAAGAAAAAAAAAAGAGAAAAGTCTGCGCTTCTTGCATCGGCCTTACATTGCGATTCTCATAATGTTCCACTGTGTATGTAGTGAATACCCGGACCCAGATTATCTTCATTACAGGAGTTAACAATAACCACTGGACGATGGAAGCGAGTTGAAAATAGTGTATTTATTCCCAAGTGGCTAAGCACATTGTTTTTTACTGATCGATGGGTATTCTTGCTCAGTGTTTGAGAAAGGAAACGCTTATTGAACGGTTTAAGATGAAAAGAAATGACTCATCGAAACATCTTTTTCAGAAAAAAATGAAAGAGAAACGAAGTTTAGATGTGAAAACATCTTTCCAAGGTGACCAAACTTTCGTACAGTGCTGCACGTAAAAAACACTTTGTCACGTGCGCGACACGTGAAGATCCGCACTATATCTCAACACTTGAAAATACTTTCGGAAGTACACAAGTTCCTTGAGGATGGCCATGCCAAATGAATCCAAACCACGAGAATATAAATACTCACAGTAATCTGCACCCAATAATCAAAATAAATGTTATTTGCCAGCTGGGAGGTCCGTATAGGGAGAAACTGTGACCGAGGCCGCAGGCCGAGGGTAGCTTTTTCAAGAGCGATGTCCCAGTTTTTTGCTACACGGACCGATCCTTTGCTGGTAAATAACCTTTTTTTTTTCTTCTCTCTCCCATCCTCTCTTAAAATCACTTGTTTTAATTGTTGACTTGCATCGCGCTTGATAGCGAATGCAGTATTAAAGCGACTTACAAACTGAACGTTTCAAAGAGGAATATTTTTATTTGAATTCTATTTCCAAACCTCTTGTCCAATGAAAATATGAGAAATGTAAACGGGGTCGGTGTCAAAAAAATAGTGCCACGTGGGTTCTATTGTGCATTACCCAATCAAAACAATGCCACGTGCTTTCTATTGTGCATTGCCCAATCAAACACCGCCACGTTTTTCTATTGTGCATTTTGCTGCACAGGAAAAAAATAAAACTTAAATCAAACGTATTTTATCAACCTCATTCCCAGGGTCTCTCGAGCGAGGAGAGACCCTGGTAGGGTCTGGTCACGTGCTTCCGTGACAATTGAAAACACTAGGGAGGGGTTCTTTCTAAACAAAGAATTTGTCGCGTTGAGCTTTGTCGAATTCAAAGCGAGGCATGAGAGCTTCGCACTGCGACTCCGTCATTACCTGCGATGTTTTACAGTAGCCTTCATGCTGCAATTTCGCATAGTATTTATTCTAACGTTAATCTAAAAGTTAAACAAGTTATCTGCCTCGAGGCAATTTACCATGGCCGTGATGTTGTCGCCGTGTTACCCACTGGATATGGAAAGTCGGTAATATTTCATCTTCTTCCTTCGTTATTCCTCGACAAAATCAACTATGAACGTGGAGCAGCAGCTCATCGCGTAGTAATTGTTGTTTCCCCTATAAATGCGCTGTAGTCTCAGTATAGACAAAATTCTTACTAAGCCGCCCCTCCCTTCATTGGATAAATTGTCATCTCCCAGATTCTGCGAGACACGTGACCAGAGCCTACCAGGGTCTCTCCTCGCTCGCCCCAGGCGTTAAGATAAGAGACCCTGGGAACGAGGTTGGTATTTTATAACTCGTGCCCCTACGGGCCCGAGTAAAAAGGCATTTCACGAGGGAGAGCCAGATAATAAATTGAACCAGAAGTCCATTCCCCGGAGCTTCCATCTGTATTGTACCCTTGAGTCGTATATTTCTATTTTTAGATCTACTAAATAGTGACGTATGTGATTGAGAATAGAATACAATATGATTTTATTTGCTCAGTTCATAGTTAATGTACAATTTAAAGTCGGAAACAAACAGATAAATCGATAAAATAATCATAATTACAATGTTAATTAATTAATTAAATTAGAAAGTTGAAAATTGCCACGCCGGTTTGAAAATATAAATCATGCACAAAAATTAAAAAAACAGGTTTGACAAGTCGCAACTGGACTGACTCATCCATTTCTTTGGATGCGCGGCAAGTCAAAGAATGTCGAGGCGGCTGGCAGAGTCGTCTTTCCTCTTACCGACTTATCACCACAACTACTGTTACCACTACGACCACTGTGACCACCATGACCACCACAACTACTGTGACCACTACGATCACTGTGACCACTATGACCACCACAACCACTATGACCACTGCGACCACCATGACCAACACAACTACTGTGACCACTACGATCACTGTCATCACCATACCCACCAGAACTACAATGACCACCACGACCACCAGAACTACTGTGACCATCACGACCACTGTGACCACCATAACCACTACAAAAACTGTGACCACCACAACTGCTGTGACCACTACGACCACTGTGACAGTCATGACCCCAACAACTACTGTGACCACCACGACCACTGTGACAACCATGAACACCACAACTACTGAAACAACTATGCCCACAACAACTACTGTGACCACTATGACCACCACAACCACTGTGACCACCATAACAATCACAACTACCATGAACACCACAATTACTGTGACCATCACGACCAATGTGACAAGAATGACCACCATGACCACCACAACTACTGTGATCACTACGATCACTGTCACCACCATAACCACCAAAACTACTGTGACCACTATAATCACTGTCACCACCATGACAATCACAACTACCATGAACACCACCATTACTGTGACCATCACGACCACTGTGACAACCATGACCACCATAACTACTGTGACCACTACAATCACTGACACCACCGCGACCACCACAACTACTGTGACCACCACGACCACTGTGACCACGACAACCACCACAACTAAAATGACCACTACGACAACCACAACCACTGTAACCACAACGATCACTGTCACCACCATAACCACCACAACTACTGTGACCACCATGACCACCACGACCACCACAACTACTGTGACCATCACGACCACTGTGACCACCATGACCACCACAACTACTGTCACCAGCACGATCACTGTCACCATCATAACTACTGTGACCACCACAACCACCGTGACCACCACAACTACTGTGACCACGACGACCACCACAACTAGAGTTACCACTACGACCACCACAACTACTGTGACCACCATGAACACAACAACTACTGTGACCACTACGACCACTGTGACAACCATGACCACCACAACTACTGTGACCACGATGACCACCACAACTAAAATGACCACTACCGCCACCACAACTACTGTGACCAGTGCGATCACTGTCACCACCATAACCATCACAACTACCATGAACACCACAACTACCGTGAAAACCATGACCACCACCACTACTGTGACCACTACGATCACTGTCATCACCATAACCACCACAACTACTGTGACAACCACGACCACTGTGACCACGACCCCAATCACAACTACAGTGACCACTACGACCACCACAACTACTGTGACCACTACGATCACTGTCACCACCACAACTACTGTGACAACCACGACCACTATGACCACCATGACCACCACAACTACTGTGACCACTACGGTCACTGTCACCACCATAACCACCACAACTACCGTGACCACCACGACCACTGTGACAACCATGAACACCACAACTACTGGGACCACTATGCCCACAACAACTACTGTGACCACTATGACCACCACAACCACTGTGATCACCATGACCACCAAAACTACTGTGACCACTACGATCACTGTCACCACCATAACAATCACAACTACCATGAACACCACAATTACTGTGACCATCACGACCACTGTGACAAGAATGACCTAAAACGACCACTACGACCAACACAACCACTGTGACAACTACGATCACTGTCATCACCATAACCACCAAAACTACTCTGACCACCATGACCACCACAACTACTGTGACCACCATGACCACCACAAGTACTGTGACCACCACGACCACCACAACTACTGTGACCATCACGACCACTGTGAGCACCAGGACCACCACAACTACTGTCACCTCAATAACCACCACAACTACTGTGACCACCACGACCACTGTGACCACCATGACCACCACAACTGCTGTGACCACGACGACTACCACAACTACAGTGATTACTACGACCACCACAACTACTGTGACCACTACAATGACTGTCACCACCATAACCATTCCAACTACGGTGACCAGCACGACCACTTTGACCACCATGACCACCACAACTACTGTGACCACCATGACCACCACAACCACTGTGACCATCACGAACACTGTGACCACCATGACCACCACAACTACAGTGACCACCTTGACAACTGTGACAGCCATGTTTATCATGACCACCACAACTACTGTGACTACTACGATCACTGTCACCACCATAACCACCACAACTACTGTGACCACCACGACCACTGTGACCACCATGACCACCATGACTACTGTGAACACGACCCCAATCACAACTACAGTGACCCCTACGACCACTGTGACCACCATGACCACCACAACTACTGTGACCACTACGAGCACTGTGATCACCATGACCACCACAACTACTGTGACCACTACGATCACTTTCACCACCATAACCACCACAACTACTGTGACCACTACGATCACTTTCACCACCATAACCAGCACAACCACCATGACCACCACGACTACTGTGACCAACCACCACAACTACTGTGACTACCACGACCACCACAACCACAATGATAACCACTATGACAACCACCAAATTATTTTGGCCGGAAGCATACAGAAATGTCAGTTCATATATGGGCATAAGATCAGAAGTGCCCCGGAAACAAATTGAGGTGTCATACGACCGGAAATGTCTCCCGAACTTGGGTGAATGCTAGTGTTAGTATTAGTGTTACGTTTGTGTGTATGATAGTTAGTGTATATGTACTCTCCATATTGTACCTCTGCTGTTAACATTTAATTTAATTTATCTGATCTAGCGCCCTGACATTTTTAACTTTATAATTATTTCAGGGTGCTGGTACCCTTTTAGTTATCATATTTAAATTTAGTTGTTTTTGTAACCTACTTTATTTAAATCTCTCGGGTACAATAAATATTATTGTTGTTGTTGTTGCCCCAGGGAGTTTGGGAGGGGAAAAGCGGTTTGTCACAACTAACATGAAACAATGTGAGTGGCCCGTGATTAGCAACCATGGACAGCTGTTTCGGGCCTTGTTCGACCTTATCAGCATAGCATAGTCAACGTACCAGGCGGGTGTTTTAGGCATCCCTTTACAGCGATTACCAGTCACACGCGCCCCTCAACGACTTTTTTTTCGACACGGAATTTGGGTAAACGTGAATCAAATGTTTCCATGACAAATTCGACTGCCGCCAAGTGGGACTATATTGTCATAGAAACATTTGATTGACGTCTACCGAAATTTAGTTGTTATAAAATAAGAGAAATCGTTGAGGAGCGCGTTTCACTGATAACTGCTGTAACTGGCAGCTCCACATACAACAAATGTGGTAAGCTGGGTTGGTGTTATGGTGTATCACCTTGATTTTTGTGTTGTACGAAGACCTCAGAACGATGTTTTTGATTCGCTGGGGCGTGACTCATGTAAAGCAAAATAGGGGACGTTCCATTTAGTATCCAACCCCCACCCCCACCCCCTATATGCTGATTCCTGCCATTTGTTGTTGTTATTTGTTGCTGTTTTAGTTTTTTTCAAGGGAAAAAGTGATCCGTACCAGTGAATTTTTATGGCAAAAAAATGTTCCTACCCTCTCTCAGGTAAATTAAGGCATGGGTAAACAATGATTTAATCAAAACGTGATGGGGGGTGGTCTAACTCGGAGCACTTAAGCATTAGAAAGATGAAACTTTGCCAGACACATACATGTGTGGTTTCTGTCAATTTGGTATGTTCCAAATATAATCATGTCACGTGACTGCATGCGGCCAGAAAACAATAAACTGTCTTTAGACAAAAATGGCAGCACTTTTTGTTGCGTGTTATTGAATCGGACTGGTTTAGGACAATGTGTAATGCAAGCTTCTACAAAACTGTGCTTGGCCTGTTTTGGATTTTTTACTGTTGTTGAAAATAAACGGTTTTTTCAACTAGACCAAGTCCCCCAAGGAGGTTTTATCCCATCTTGACGCCTTCGCTTTTAATTATTTTACAAAGGCCAAGCACAGAAGTGATATACTAATCGGCCTTAACATTATGCAACCGGTAAAACAATTGAGAACACACGTAAAAGTGTTGCCGTTTCAAAAACAAGCTTTTTAAACAGATGGAGGTCACGTGACCTAATTTGCGTAATTAAAAATAATGGAATTGACTAAAAATGTAAGCAGCTGAAAAAGTTTTATGTCTCTACATCTAAAGCTGTAAGAGATAGACCACCCCATCACTTTTGAAGTGAACAAATTACGGCAAATTGAGACCCATCCCTTAATTTACCTGAGCTCTCCCCGAGTGACTTAGCGAGTGGAGGAGGTGGCTGAAAATCAAGGCTAACCATCAGTTTAAAGCTGTTTAATTAAAGCTAAGATTTTTGCAGCTGCCTCTAACGACAAACAGTGCAACATTTGTATCAGTCAAGAAAAAAGGCCAACAAGAATGGTTACTCGTAAACGACTCCTATCGGTCAGCTTAGAAAATTAGCAGAAAGGCATTTCACGAGGGAGAGCCAGATAATAAATGGAACCAGGAGTCCATTCCCCGGAGCTTCCATCTGTATTGTACCCTTGAGTCAACCCTTTCCGTATATTTCTATTTTTAGATCTACTAAATAAGGACATATACGAATATGATTTTATTTGCTCAGTTCATAGTTAATGTACAATTTAAAGTCGGAAACAAACAGATAAATAGATAAAATAATCATAATTACAATTCTTATTAATTAATTTAATTAGAAAGTTGAAAATTGCCACGCCGGTTTAAAAATATTTATCATGGAGATTGATCATGCGCAGAAATTAAAACAACAGGTTTGACAAGTCGCAACTGGACTGACTCATCCATTTCTTTGGATGAGCGGCAAATGAAAGAATGTCGAGGCGGCTGGCAGAGTCGTCTTTCCTCTTCCCGACTTATCTAGGAAGATCGAAAGAGACTCTGCTCGCAGGGTAGGGTTCCTGGTGACGTAATAAATCGCTGACCATAGGTTTCTTATGATTGGCTATTGTGAAAACACCCACTGAAGCCCCCTGGGAGGTGCTTCTAAAAATAGAAAGATACAGGAAAGGGCCGACACTAGTGGTAAAGCAATCTCGAACCCAGGCTCTCTTCTCCTCCTTTGACGTCGAGGTTGGCAGGGAAGATGCTTTTCTCAAAGACGTCATCAACTCAAAATCAAAATCCAGAGGTGTTTTGAATTTTTATCTACGGCTGGAGGTTGAAGAAGACCTAAAAAATAATCTTTTTTTCAAGTATCCAGTTACATGACGTCTTTCGTTTGGAAAGTACTGCAGCATTTTGAATTTCCGAATTGTCACCTTGCGGGACACCATGATACAAAGCTATTTGGTTGAAAAAAAAAGGTCTATCCCTATGAATCTCAGCAGTTTGAGCGTTTCAAGTACATTAGGAGATGTGTTCTTACACATTTTATCTTGAGATCGAGAAATGTTCTTGTTATTATTGATTTCTGGCCGCCATATTGGCGCTTAACGGAGGTTGCACAAACATGGCGTCTCCATACAAAACTCTGTAAAGTTGCGTGAAATGATTCGACAAATAACTCAAAAATGATGCACCGCACAGACCTGAGAATTGGAGAGGAGATTTCTAAAGTTGTCTCCTACAACATTCTACGTTTTTGGCTTTTTTCGTTGAATGGTTTCAATTTTATTGTTTCGTTGGGTGACGGTAAAAACGATTTTGCAAGAAAAACCTAATTCTGCCTTCACTACAACGAGCTGGCTTCAATGAGAAACAGTTTATTACGGATGTGTCAGTCAATCCACTGCTTAACGTGACATAAGCTACACAAAGCATTAACATTATACTAAGCTAACTTACACGAGCATTTAATTAAAATGAATTCCAATTGTGCCACACCAGTTACGAAAACCACTAAAAACCACCCTTTAGAAGTGCCCATAAATAACTTGGTACGTATTCGTCATCTAATACTGCAACACCACACCCCAAGGAAAGGGCACATAACATTAAAAAAATAGAAAATAGCATTGCAAAACAAAACCGTAAAG
Organism: Montipora foliosa; assembly: GCF_036669935.1. Taxonomy (NCBI): domain Eukaryota; kingdom Metazoa; phylum Cnidaria; class Anthozoa; order Scleractinia; family Acroporidae; genus Montipora; species Montipora foliosa. The sequence continues at coordinate 9,055,998 of NC_090871.1, forward strand.
GAAAACATGAAGGAGCAGCGATCGACCGACATAGAATGACAAAATATTCCCTCCAGACTCTTGCCCCCCCTGTGAAATGTGAAATGAGAATCGGGAGCCTTGCCTTGTCATGGAATGGCAGAATTACCCAGAATTCTTTTTGGGCCTGAGCGAGGCAACTTGAGCGTTGAGGAGCACGAGACTGGCACTCATCGAATGGCTGAAGCGCGGCCAGAGGAAAAAATGTGTAGCCAGATACTCAGGAGAAGACCTGGTGTGTCCTGTTAACGTAGATTTTAGATTTCTGAACAAGTTTTTATCCTAGAAAATTCGTGACAAAGTTGTGCTTTCATTTCGCTGTAATCCTCGTGTCAAAGGCGGTATAATGTAAATAAGAGAATAACGAGATTTATATTTCCAGATTACCTGTCCTCTTACTACTAAAGTTAAACTCTACATCTATACAATAACCGCATTCAAAATCTCCTCATATTACTTTATAAAAGTATGTTTTTAAAAAAAACCGCTTTAATATACATTCACTTCTTGTCATTTATCATCATTTACCTTCACGTTCATATACCTTCATTCACGATCATTTACCTTCATTAACTTACATTTACCTTCATTCACGTTCATCTACCACCACCTACCTTAAGTTACCCTCACTCACCTTCATCTACCTTCATCTACCGTCATTCACCAGCGTTCGTCTACCTTCATCTACCTTCAATCACATTTATTTGCCTTAATATACCGTTATTCACGTTCATCTACCCTCATTCACATTTATTTACAAATACCTTCATCTACTTTTATCTGCCTTCATTCACGTTCATCTACCTTCATCTACCTTCATTTACCTTTATTTACCCCATCTACCTTCATCTACTTTCAATCGCAATCATCTACCTTCATTCACCTTAATATACCTTCATTCACGTTCATCTACCTTCACCTACCTTCATTTACCGTGCCTTCATTTAACTTCATTCACGTTCATCTACCATCATATACCTTCACTTACCTTCATATACCTTCGTTCATGTTCATATACTTTCATTAACATTCATTTATCTTCATCTACCTTCATTTACCTTTAGTTACCCTCATCTACCTTCAATCGAAATCATCTACCTTCATCCATTTCAATATATCTTCATTCACGTTCATCTATGCCTTCACATGACCTATACCTTCATTTACCTTCATTTACGTTCATCTACCTTCATATACCTTCAGTTACCTTCATATACCTTCGTTCACGTTCATATACTTTCATTTACCTTCATCTTCCTTTATGCACGTTCATTTAGCTTCATCCACCTTCACGTATCCTCCTATACCTCCATTCAAGTTTATTTACCTTCAGCTACCCACGTCTTCATTCATCCGCGTTCATTTATCTTCATTTACCTTTATTCACGTTCATTTGCCTTCATGTACCTTCACTAACGTCCATTTACCTTCAGCTACCCCCATCTACCTTCATTCACGTTCATTTACCTTCATCTACCTCCATGTACCTTCATGTAACTTCATTCATGTTCATCTACCCTCATCTACCTTCATTTACCTTCATCTACCTTCATTTACCATCGTCTACTTTCATTAACCTTCATCTACCTTTATTCACGTTCATTTACCTTCATCTCTTTTCACTTACCTTCGTGTACCCATAGTTAATAGAGGGGAATGGTTAGGAAGCTCGGCAAACATCAAAGGAGCAAACAAAGATGCCAAGATCTAGGTTGGAAAGTCAACGACCGTGCATAATCTTTTGTTTTCCGCTCATACACTATGCATGAATTACGTAATCAACACGTTTCTATTGGTTAGTTCCTGAGTACGGAATAAACAACTATTGTGTTTTGTGCACGGTCAAGGCCAGAAAAGAGAACAAAAACCTACAACAAAGAAAGTTGTCGGGTTTCATAACCATTCCCCTCTATTAACTATGGTGTACCTTCACTATGAATCACGTTCATATAGCTTCATTAACATTCATTTACCTTAATATATACCTTCTTCCACGTTCATTTACCTTCACTTACGTCCATTTACCTTCAACTACCTACATCTACCTTCATCCGCGTTCAATTACCTTCATCTGTTTTGTTTTACCTTGATCTACCTTTAGACACATTCATTTGCCTTTATCTACCTTAATTTCCCTTCATCTACCTTCAGTCCGCGTTCATTTACCTTCATCTACAGTTATTCACGTTCATTTGCTTTCATTTACCTTCATGTCTCTTCATCTACCTTCAATCTCGTTCATCTACCTTCATTTACGTTTATTTACCTTCAGCTACCTCCATCTACTTTCATTTACCTTCCCGTGCACCCTTACATAGGCGTGTGCGAGAGTAGATGGCCTCAAATAGGACAAAAACGTTTCTAAAAAGGGGAATTTCGGTGTCATTACTATTTTGCGAAACGCATCGAAATGTTGCCATAATGATGATTGATTGCATCCTTGGGACTCGGTGCTACGAAAAAGTGGGAATTTCGGACAAATTAAGGCGTATTGTGCATTTTTATTTTCATTTCGTTTCGTTTGGTTTCTCAAATTAGTGTAAGCCGCCCAGATCAACAACAACATTTATTGGTATTGTAAGGCCTATTCCAAACGTCGTGCTACTGCCGTGCCGAACTCAAATGAATTTGGCTTGGCAGTGGCACGACGATGGCACGGCAGCGGTTTCAAACGTCGAACTTAATACAGTCGCACCAAATTCAAAACACAAAACAAACCATCCATCCAGCGTAATAGTATGCAAATAATGCAAAATACATTGAATTAATTTATGAATTGAGTTCGGCGCAACGATAGCACCCTGTTTGAAACCAAGTCGTGCTACTGCCGTGCGGCACGGCAAATCCTGCCGTGCTAAGTAGTCGTGCCGAATTTAAGTCAGCCGTGCCTCGTTTAATGGTTTCAAACGGCGTGCTACTGCCGTGCTTAAATAGAAAGGACAATTTCATTTGAGTTCGGCACGGCAGTAGCACGACGTTTGGAACAGGCCTAAGATTGAAAAATTGATTGTTACAAGACCATTCGTAAAAAATAAATATATTGAACAGTGTATAGTAACTGGTCACTCAAAAGAACTATTGAGCAAATGGCTCCTTAATTTTAAAAGGCTCTTTTCGGTTAATATCGTCTAGAGCTTAAGCACGCGACGTTTTTGAACATAGATGAGATCGTTCATGCAGTTCCACAAAAGATATTATTTTCTGTCTGTTTTCCTTTCATGCCAAAAAATTGAAAGAAGGGTAAAAATATCATCGAATCTTGGTTGTTTTGTGAATTTACTATTTCGATAAACGAGATGAAAAGTACTTCAAACCATTTTGATAACATTACTATTTTGCGAAATGAGGCGCGTGCGAGCGTATTAAAATCACCTCAAATATGCCAAAAACAGTACGTTTCGTAAAATCGTAATTTTGGTCACATTACTGTTTTGTGGGAGGCGCGGTGGCCTCATGGTTAGAGTGCTTCGACTCCGGATCGAGTGGTCCGGGTTCGGGTCCTGGCCGGGGACATTGTGTTGTGTTCTAGGGCAAGACACTTTACTCTCACGGTGCCTCTCTCCACCCAGGTGTACAAATGGGTACCAGCGAAATGCTCGGGTTAACCCTGCGATGGACTAGTCGCTTCATGCTACGGAAACCGGAGATAAGCGCCGGCCTGATGGGCCTTCCTAGGCTCGTAACAGAGACTTTACCTTTCGATCCGTTTCGAGAAATAGTAATGAGCCCGAAATTTCCATTTTGCGAAACGTTTTTGTCCTATTTGAGGCGATCTACGCTCGCACACGCCTCCGCAAGGATGCTCGGGAAGGTAAAAGTAAAAAAAAAGAAAAAATTGAACAAAAATTTATGCCTTGAATTGAACTAAAATAGACTCTTTCAATTGAAATATCCATTTATTGAATATTGCTACACTTGGCTTTCCATACAACGGCATTTTGTGACCCAGGAACAAGTGTTCGATGTATTAAATTGTTCACTTCAAAAACAGTTGTATAATGCTTATTAAGAAGCCACTTGTAAGTACTCAAAGAAGTACATAAGCGCAGCTCGACTACTAATGCATTCCGTGAAGGCACAACGCAATTAAAACATGGATTGGCAAACGTCTCAGTTTTGCACAAAGGTAAATATATATAGGCCCCTTGTCAGACCTCCTTGTGCGGCTCATAGGATGGAATTTATTGGCAAAGTCGGATGGATCAAGCACATGAAGTCCCTGTCTGCATTTGAACAGAAAAGCAATTTCTAAAAGTTCTCTCCTCAACGAAAGATGTCAGAACGTGCGATCGTTTTCACGTGAAGCCATTAAATTGTAAAATGAAAATCGCGAAATTTGTACTTCTATTATTTTAGGAGCAAGGGTGGCACAGTCGGTTAGTGCGCCCTTGGTGCAACAGGTCCCGAGTTCGAACCCCGGATCTCACATCCTTGTTTGGACTTCTTTCCTTTCAGTGTAGCCTAAGTAGCTTTAAATACCCTTAAAACGGAGCACTGATGGAAAGAGGGGGGTAAAATGAGCGCACCGTCGGCTTCTTGGGAGAATACTCTCTAGAGAGTAAAGGAACTTCTGACGTTAAATAAGGTGTATCTTTACCTTTACCTTTACATTACCTTGAATATAATCTAGATTTCAATCTTTTCACAAGTTTTTAGAGCCGTAGCGTCTTTCGTTTTGAAAATACATCATTTTTAATTTCCGAATTCCGCCTTGCGTGACACCAAGATAGTGGCTGTTTGGTTAAAAAAAAAAGCTTTTCCTTTCAACTTTCAACAGTTACAACTTTTAAAGTCTTAAGACATTGTTTTGATGCTTATATGTCCAGTTCATGAGTGAAAAGAACGTGTTTTCATGGCAAAGCGAATTCTCAACGTTTTTGTTGATTTCCGGCGGCCATTTTGGTGTACCTACTAGGTGGCACCTCCATACAAAGCTCTTATAAGTTCCTGACACGTTTCGGACGTTTCGTCAAAACGTTATGCACCACAGAGACTTGAGACTTTGACTAGTTGTTTATGTATTAGTCTTTTATAACATTTCGTTTTCTTAGCCTTTTTCATTGAACGGTTTAAAATTCATTTTTCGTTGCGTGACAGTGAAATCAATTGATTTCAAAACACATTGGGTGTCCTGTGTTACTAGTAAACCGTGATTTACATACACTGATATTCTTTCGTGTTTCATCGTGAATACTTCATAAGGACGTTTCTTGAGCTCTTAGCAACTTCATTATTACTTCATTGTATTAATCTATCCACGTAGACGGTGATGATGTGGATGTGGCTTAGATGAGCGTCGTATCACTCACTCCTTGGCTCAGAGAGCTTCCAGTTGCGGCGCGAGTAGAAATGCAGGTTTCTCAAAGAATGCAGATGATTGGATTTTCGACGTTGCTTTTCTTCATTTACTCATCGGTTAATACCCAGGCACATGCAGAAAATGTGGTGGAAAATGGCGGAGAAGTCGGCGAAGATGATTCAGAATTCCATGACAAAATGTCCCATGAACGAAGGTGAGTGATATTAAAGACACAAGTTTAATTAATAGTCGGTCCGGAGTTTTTCACGAATTTGATACGTGGCGGTACCAACAGAGAGAATAATAATTTTTATTCACTTTTTTGACTCACCTAGTGCAAGATTTTTTGCGTGTATCACCTTCGATCGACGTCAATAAACCCTCGACCCTCGATCGATCGACGTCAATAAACCTTTTATCAAAATGTTCGTACTGATAAAATTGCTCTCCAAGTCAATAAACCTTTTATCAAAACTTTTGAAGTTGATCGGATAATCATCCCCATGTCAATCGAGTATGCTTTTTCAAAAAAGTTTCCTTTTGAACTTTTTTTTCTGTTGATGCTCCCAACATGCTAGATTCTAGAATACCCCCTCACTTACAATGGGCCATTTTTGTGCTCAGCGACCTAGCCTCTGAATGGTTGCGAGGCTGCCGGTGACCTTGTAAATGGATACAGTCCTCACTGCTTTTATCATGTAAATTGCAATGTTGTAATTCTAATTAGTCTTCATCAACATTACAAAAGCACAAAGGTTTTTATCAAAACAGGGTCACCGGCAGCCTCACTTCCATTCTTAGGCCAGGTAAACTAGTATTGGTAGAAATTCACTCACATACTATTATGAATCCCGTAATCAGATTCACCTGCTACTCGCTATCTGTTGAGTGATAGTGAGTAGAAAAAAAGCCTGGCCAGTGTTTTGAACAAAAACAAAACAAAATCAATAAAAATTGGAATAAGGTATTATGCGAGGGGATCTCTGCTAAACAAATTAGACTACTCATTCTCGTTTTGGTTTAGTCAAATAGTCAACTCAGCAGTACACACCACGAGGATTATCTATTGACTCAGAAAACTCGAAGTCATATTCTCATCACTAAATATACTTTTTAGTTTTGAATGTGGCTGATATTTACCAGTATTTTGTATAAATTTGTTTCAGACATTTGCTGGCCCACCTAGCCGACAGAATGGACTTAGACGGTGAAGGACTAAGGTAGTTCTGAGTTTATGGGTATTAGTTGTAGGTACAGGTGTACCTCCAGTTCAAAGTACTGGCCCGCATTGCTCGAAGCATGGTTTGTGCTAACCAGCATTAAATACCGTGGAAACCTATAGGCTTTGATACCTCTTAACCAACGGTTAGCGTTAATCAGGCTTTGAGTAACCAGCCCCTGGTATCTTGTTGGATCTGTTGTCAAAAAAACACAATACTCAATCTGCAAATAGAAAACATTATTGTTTGGCATCACCATTGAAACCAGTATTTTTTTCCTATCTTGGATATAGAATAACCAAAATGTTGTTTACGCAATGGCAATGCTGAACTATTCATAATTTTTGAAGTGAGTTTCAAGCAAAAGCTTTGCCTCCTCTAAGGGAATGACCACAACTGTATTTGCTAATTTTGTAGTTTGGGAAAACATCAATGTCATTTTAATTTTAAGATCTAAACACATTCTTAGATTTCATTATTTATTACACTGTACATGTGCTCTTCCACTTGTCTTTAGACACATTCAGAAGCATTTAGGTGAACAAACTTTGAATGCTGAGGAGAGCAAAGATCTAAAAGATGTTGCTGATGGTGATAACTCTAAAGGTAAAGCTCTTAAGCTGTGCATCCTACCCACAATGCTGTGCTACATCTTTTTAATGCTTTGAAGAATAACCTCTGTACAGCAGAGCTCTCTCAAGTTGGTGTAAAAATTAAAATAAATTCTGCTTGGAACAGAAGTTTGACATTTGTAAAGTCTAGCATTTTAAAATTTAAGTCTTCCGGCCAAAAACTTTTAGCAATTTCACTTCTTGCATTTCATTAACACTGTTAGAATTAAGAAATGATGGAAATTGGAAGGAGGAGTTTTGTTCTTTCCATGCATGCAGCCAGAAGTGGATGTGCACATGAGCTTGAGTTCTACATTACTCACAAGTATGTGTTAACAGGGGCTGCGGAGTACGTTTGAAAGTGGGGGGGCTAAGTCTTGGTATGTGTATGAATAGTGTAAATTACTAAATATTTGAACAAGCTAAAAACAACACTATAAGGAAAAGTGGTTGGGGGGCGGGGGCTATAGCCCCCCTGCCCCTCCCTCTCAGCGGCCCCTGATTAATTTAAAGAATTATATTTCAAAAGCTGTCATATGTGCAGCAGGTTTGAAATGCTGATAGCTGGTAACTGGAAACAGGTAATTCAATCCTAACTGTAACTGGTAACAGGGCTAGGGTTAGGGTTAGGGACAGGGACCCTAATTACCTGTTACCTGTTACCTGTTACCTGTTACCAGTTACCTTTTAGGAGTTACCAGCATTTTAGACCCACCGTTCATGTTTGCATGCAAATTCAGTTTGACTTGCAAATGATGAAAAACAAATATTGTTTTTTTCTGTCATTTGAGTTATGTGTACACTCAAATACAGCTTTCTTTGATTTTTATCTGCAACAGGTATCTTTTATTTCTTCAAATTTCATGATTATGACAATAACGAAAAGCTTGATGGCCTTGAGTGGATGCAAGCATTGACAGACTTTCACCGAGAAGATGAGGAGAACAAAGGAGAATTTAAGGAGGGAGGCAAAGTGTTCCTTGAGCATGAAGCCGAGGCTATCATCGATGAACTTCTAAGTAAACATGATAAAAATGATGATGGGATGATTGACTTTTTCGAATTGATGAACTCAAGAGTTGAGTCTCTAATGACGGACTTGGACAAACCCGAACCAGGGGAAAGTGAAGATCACACTGGAGAGGAACATACACAAAATGCTGAAGAACAGTCATCGCTAGAGCAAGAATTCAATCAACTGCAACAGAAAAATGAACAAACAAATGACCAAGGATCACAGGAAGACCAACAACGCAATGAGCATCGACAGAATGACGAACCGCAGGTGCAGGACAACCAACAACAAGAAGAAAATAATGAACAAGAACAAAATAGTGAAAAAAATGTGGAGAACCAAGAAACAAATGACCAGGAACAAAAGCAAAATGAACCTAGTTCATTGGAAGAAGAATACAATAGGCAGCAGCAACAGCCATAATAAATCACTCTTACTGAAATTTAAAAAATAACAAAACAGTAAAATAGTCTGAATTTAGTTAGCCCATACGGAAATTAGGGTAGTTTTAAAAAAAAAGAAAAGTCACATTAAGGCTTAATTTGGGTCTTAAAAGGTAACAGAAGAATTGCAAAGTACATAATTTGTCGCAAACTTTTTCTAGAGGTTGGGGCACAAACAGAAAAAGCTCTTGACCATGCATTGCTGATTTACCTTTAGGTAAACAAAAAACCCTGCATTCTGAATTAAGAATTCCTCAGGTGTCCTCGTTTGCTCTTTGAGGACATGATCAGGCAGTGATAAAAGAGTTTTTAGCACTTGCTATAGAGGTAAATACAATCCTTTGTTTTGGTACAGCTGAAACTCCTTTGTGAAAGATGCCCCAACTTTGACTTCTTAAGTGCTTTTTTCCGCTCCTTGTTTTTCAAAATCAGTTTTGGGTCTTGACCATCACAAGATAAACTCGGAAATTATTTTAGCAACTATAATTCCAGCAACTTTGTTTGGGTACTCTTAAGTTACCACTTGATAGACAGTTAAAGTACTTCGTAATACTTTTTTAAAACGAATATTTCAAACTCTTAAAATTTCGTATATTAATCACGTGCTTGACATTTTCACAATCTTAAATGAAATGAGCACATCTAACGTCTTTCAGCATCTTTTCACAGACAAATACCGGTAATCATTATAGGATAAAAACTTTGTTTTCATGCAGTATGGAGGAAAGATGATTTTACAAGAAAGTGGTGTCGGTGAATTTTTCCTCTTGGTAAATTAATATTGAGTGTTTTCAGGTGACGTAACGGCGGCCATGTTGGTGTCCCCAACTAATGCTCCGGGAATTGAGCTCTATTATCATGCAAAGGTTTCCTTTGTTTCGATGGAAAAACAAGGTTACTGATCACATAAGTGAAAACACTATGTTTACCACAATTGCTTGTAATCTCGCATTCTGATTGGGTAATTTGTCGTTGTCGATTGGAGTCTACACAAGTCTACACAACGAAAAACCTTAAATAACAATGACCACAACCAGGTTTTCGGAGCCCGCGAGACTGAGCATCCCCAGCAAACCATTGTTTTAACGAAAACCGCTGGTCAGCAACCTTGGTTCTGGTCATTGCTGTCTAAGGTCTTCTCTACACAACGCTGCTCGCGTCAATTTGTCACGCAATGTAATAGCCAATCAGGAACGCTCATTTTGGGAATAAACCAATCATATTGCGAGAAAGTTATAGACAATGCTTGCTCTTCCTTTGTGTCATGATTTTGGTCACGCTCTGAAAAAAAAACACTTTCTTTGGCGTGGAATATTGTGGTAGAAAACAAATCGAAAGTGGTTCAGCGTTCTGTGCACTCTTATCGACAACGATATTGGTCATCAAAGTGGTCAAAATTTGTTGTGGACTCACTCGGCTGCGAACTTTCGATTTGTTAACTATTCCATTGTTTAATTTTGGACTTGAATATTACGTTTCTAGCAATGTGACTTTCTAGAAATGTGACTTGCTAATTCATCTTTCAAATCGGCACCCTTAATCCTCACGGTATTAACGAACGCTTTTCATTTGACTAATATATTCCTATTTTTCACGTTGCCATGTTACCACCAATAGCGTAGCTCGTACTCTACTATAAAAACTACACGTAACCCACAATTCCTCGATTCGCTCTGACGAAGGGCTAACGCTCGAAACGTTAGCTTTTAGAATCTCTGTACGGTGGCCAATTTACATTGTCAGCTCCGCAGCAATCTCGGTTATCAGACCATTATATGAGATGATAGCACAAAGTATTGCTAAGCTGAAAACTTCGTGGCGGGCCAAGAAGCATTTCCTGAACTTATAAGATTTGCTAAACAGTAAATAAGTAAATATAATTTCCGCGCCCATGAAGAAATCATGTGGAATCGTAACGGAATCCAACATCTCGTCCGAACTGGTCACGTTTAATGATTTTTAACCGTGTACGTTTTCGTAGGTCCGACATATCAGCCTGGCTTATTGACCCCGTTTATATAGTAACTGACAGTCCCTTGTGAAAATGACACATCTTTGGTTTGTAAAATGACATTAGCATCTTGGCCGATTTGCAATCACCACTGCTCAAAATAAAAGCAGTCATGTTTGCGTTTTTGTTTTTACTTGTTGTCTCTTCGGCCAATGGATTTTCTCTCACGGTTTTGCATACGAACGATAACCACGGTCGCATTGAAGAAACGGACACTCACGGCTTCTTGTGTTTTCCAAACGATGCACAAGCAGGGAGGTGTTTTGGAGGAATGGCGCGCAGAGCTACCATGATAAAACGAATTAGAGCTCGGGAGAAGAATGTGCTGCTGTTGTGTGGCGGAGATGTCTTGACTGGAACACCATGGTATAAAGTTTACCGCGGTAATGCCTCGAGGAAATTCATGAACGAGCTTGGTTACAATGCAATGGTGAGTGACACACCCTAAGCGAAAATTCAGCATGTACACTCACAGTAGTACTGTACAATAACTGCTGTGGCACCTTACTTTAATTTCACCAATCATTCGAAATTCACAGTGGGTATGACTTTGGCAATTTTTCATGTCAGTAGTGAGAAGTACTTTGAAAATTAGTCAATTGTAGACAGCACGTTTTTGGATCTTTTAAATTCAATCGACGGTTTAGTGGAACGTTTTACGCACTCGTGTTATGGTCACTCGTTTGGCTGAGCTCGTCTTCAAATAGTATCGTTGCCACTGAAGTTTCAAAACGTATTTCTCGACCCGGAAGTGTGTTCATTTACTGCGAAAGAAATTTGATACTTTTTTATTACAAGCAACCATGCATGTTTGAAAAAGGTTTTCTTTAGAGTAACATGAGATAATAGACAGTAACTGTCAGTAGTCAGATGAACTTTGTATTTGAAAATTATGCTGTCGTAAACAACACGCTTTTGGCTTTGTTTTGTTCAATCGACGTTTTATTGGAACGTTTTGCGTATTTGTGCTATGGCCACAAGTTTGTCTTGCAACGTCTGTCTTTGAGTACTGCCGTTGCCACTAAAGGTTCAAAATATATTTCACGATGCGGAAGTGTGTTAATAGAACGCGGAAGAAATCTGACGCGGTTATAATACAAAGACCAATGCATGCACGCACGATTATGTTTGAAAAGGGATATTCTTTATTAGTATATACTCACTCAGTGATCTTGGTGTTTCAAGCTTAAGCAATAGAGGACGTTTTCCGTGTTTCCATGGCCTCATCTAAACACGAGAGGGAAGAATCCGAGACAATTATGCAAACCAGAGACGCAGTCGAGTCGCGAGTCGCGTGTCGTGGATAAATTGTCGCTTGTATTCATATTCATATTCATATTCTTAAAAGCTAACTTTAGGCCTAATTAGGCATAAGGTTGTTATTGTTTTTCCATGCGCCGAGCTGTGACATAGCACGCCCGAAAACGAAAACGAATACCACGAAAACGTGTCTGCTAACCCAGGATTAGCGCTAATTTCTTACACCTATATAGTACAATCTGCCGCTTGAGTCGCGTTGTATAAGCTCCTAATGATATACATGGAAAAATCAGTTAGTTTCCAGGTGGTACAGAGCAAAAAAGACGTAATTCAGTGCAAAAAGAGCTAACAAACCAAGCATTCTGATTGGTCAATGAAGGAGGAAACTTAAATGCGAGCCTTGAATGGCGCAATCTTTGCTCGATTGCGTGATATGCGCACCTTGCTTCTGCATAATTATGATATGCTATCTTCAATTTTTTTTCTGTATATCATGAGTTTTCTCCTGAAATTTGGAATAAATAAGCACATGTAATTTTTTTCAAGGACTACAATTTGCACTTACCCAATTTTGTTCATCTTCGAAAAAATTCACTCCTGCTAATTTACACCAAATTGTACTTGAAATCTTATCATGTGAATAATACCTAGACAAAAAAGACCTTTCATAACAACTTTAACAAAAAATTATCGCGTTATTACTAGGCCCTTGGAAATCACGAGTTTGATGACGGCATCGATAACCTGGTGTCCTTCCTAAGCGGACTGAATTTCACAGTTGTGTCTTCAAATCTGAATGTCAGCCATGAACCAAAGTGGCCCCGCTCCCCTCCCCTGTTCGTCAGGTCTAAAGTTCTTGAAGTGGGAGGACAGAAGATAGGCATTGTGGGATATGTTTTAAAGAGTACTCGACTGTAAGTACAATTAAATATCAGTCATACTCGTTATAGAAATAGCCTCATCTCTTTTAAAAGTTTCTTAACTATAGCGTTTGTTCGCAGATTCAAACCTTTTTGCTTCATAAAATTTGATAATCGGGAAGGGATACGTTTGGTGTCACAACATGTCCGCAGGACCCCATAACTCCACTCTACCCTCCTTACGTTGAAAGCGAAAGGACCGTCCTTGTGTATCAGGATGCGTTTTGCAAAATACTTCATTGTATGCGCTGCACATCTGCATATGGTTCTGAAGCTTCTTTGCTTCTGCAGGTTCTGCAAGCGGTTGCGTTAATGGGAGGGGATATTAACAATCATAGAACGACAAAGGTGTAAATGGAGCGACGCGTAAGCAGGAGAGGTAATATGCTTGGCGCGCTTGGCTTGTCTCCTTACTCGAACGCGCGCGTACCTTCCAGCGTGGCTCATGACTCCCCCACACGCGCGCGTTTACTCCCTCGCTTTGACCCTCGCTACGCAGACTCCCTTTCTAAAACACTGTGTTTTGCGTAGGTATACGTGGCCCGGTCCAGGACCGAATATCAAGTTCCTCTCTGAGGTGGAGTCTGTCAGAAGTGCTGTTAAAGAGCTTCAGAGACAAAACATCAACAAGATTATAGCTGTTGGTCACTCAGGGATTGAGGTGGACAAACAAGTTGCAACAGAAGTGGATGGAGTTGATATAGTGGTGGGAGGACACTCAAATACATTCCTTTACAAAGGTTGTAAAGTAAAAAGCTAAATTAAATATAAAGATGTAACTTATAATAAAAGAGAGGAAACGACGAGCAAAGACGTCAAGGGAAATACAGAAAATAGTATTTGTGATTGTGTAGATTTCATAGCTTTATAGCTAGATAAATATACTTAGAACTTTGTAAAAAAACACTACAGCCAGTTGCACAAATGTTGTAACACCTCGTACAAAAAAGTGCGCTTACCGACTTCACAGGATGGCCAAAAAGAAATGTTGTTGGATGGCATGGTGAACATTTTTCTCTAAGTTGTCATGGTAAGATGTTTCCTCTACATTTCGGCAACTGGTTGTACTGTAACCGGCGTCCATTATCAACACCTTTCCCTCCCCCTGACGAAAATACACTCCGGCGTCTATGGAAATTACTGTACAAGGATACGTTTTGTGAATAATAATTCTTGGTCCCATTTCAAGTTTAGTTATTTTTATGTTGTTCCAATAATAGACGAACTGTCTGTTCTCACTTTTGTTTGAGTTAGGTACACCACCTTCTACAGAGACCCCGTATGGGTCATATCCTCTAGTGATAACACCCAAAAGTAACCCAAACTTGAAGGCCTTGGTTGTCCAGGACTTTGCATATGGCAAATATCTTGGTCATCTGAAAGTTGAATTTGACGAAAATGGCAATGTGATCTCGTGGTCTGGCAACCCCATACTTCTCAATAATTCAGTGCCCAAAGATTCAGTGATTCTTCAACAAGTCCTCCAGATGAAAACTGAGGTGGCAAAGATGACGGAGGTAAGTACAATCCATTGTTAGAATCGCGTAAAAACATTGCCTTGGGATTTTAGCGGCTCTCTCTTCCCTTGACGCAATCTCGTAATAGATGCAATTGCCTTAAAAACTGCCTTTAAATTCATTTTTGAGATGATAATTTACAAATTTTAACGCAATTTAAATGATCTTGAAATTTCGGTTTGGTTGGACAGCGGAATGTTTGAGACCACCTCCGAAGGTGTTCCACTTTGTCCGGTCCAACTGGTGCGAAATATCCCTTTCAATTTGGCAAATTTGTCGTTCTTTTATTGTCTCTTAGTTTTACAAGCCCACGTCAATCTCACAGATTGACACGAACTTATGCGAATCAGTTTATCGGAAAAGCACCAACGAATCTGCCCTGAATTTGATCGGGATTGTACATCGTATACTGTTGACACGGAATACTTGAAATTTCAAACCGGGATTTTGATGAAGGGAAAGCCGCTTTGTGTTAATCATGATCTTCGACAAACTTTGCATTGCATAGGTTAAATTGCCAGAAACGGTTATATGTAGCAAAAGAATACCTCTTAGTTCAAAAAAATAATAATTATGAATGATCCAACTAATTAAAAGCTAAAATCTCACTGATTTCCTGTAGGTCAAAGTGGGTTCCAGTTTTGTTTTCCTCAGTGGAAGTGATTGCATGTGGAAGGAGTGCAACTTAGGGAATGTTATTACCGATGCCTTTGTGTTCCATTATGCTAATCAATCGGCAAATGATGTTCAGTGGACGGATGCGAGTATTGCAGTGCAGCATGGTGGAAGCATACCTGCATCTATTCCTGTCAGTGCTCAAGGTAGGACCGCACAAGGTGCTGACCAGTCAAGTTAATCGATTTAGTTTCGCTGGTTCTCGCGTCGCAAAGAGCTGTTCACAGAATGTACGATCAGTTGAACAAGGAATTAAGCGCGATAGAAGCAACTTTATCAACATTTAAGAGCTCCCAATGGAAAATTATTCCTTTTAAAAACGTTTTCGTCTATCAAACACCACAAATTTTGCTTTTACCCAGTGCTACGCGATCCTCTAATAAACGTCCTCAAAGCAAAGTGTGAAGTGCACTGTTGTATATAATGATAGTGAGGATGATGATAAACCACAACAGGAGCCCATCACTTTATTTCTTGAGTCAATCCTTTCCCGAGTATATTTATTTTTAGAACGGCTTTTCCCCCCGAAAAGTGTCGTATTTCCACTGCGAAACGCGAAAAAAAAAAACATTCCAGCGTAAGGCGTTTTTGTTGGGTTATTTGACTTAACATAGTTTTGTTTTGAATGGGCTCTCTACCTCGAAACCCTTACGAGATGTTGTTAATTTATTATTACCCTTTGACGTCCAAACCGGCCTAAACCGGCTAGACTTAGTATTTTACTCTGTCTAACGCCAGACGATTTTACTCGTCAATGGGGAACCCCTTGGGAGTCAATGGGTTAATAGTCAGATAATTTCTTTAACTCAACTCAAAACAACAAATAAGTACAGAATAAAAAAGTTGAGATTTACAAACAGCAAAAGTCGTGAATAAAGGAAATTACGTACAAATATCTAGATAATGAGTGAATTGGGATCATCCAAGTGCAGTGATTAATCTAGTGGATAATCCCGACAAAAAAGAAAAAAAAGTAACTCTATTCGAGAAAGGGATGACTCCATATGGAGGGCTCCTGGCCACAACAATTACATTGAACTCCCAAGCTTATCTGGCCGAGTGCAAGTGCTTCTCTAGTTCAGGAAACTGTAAGTCATAATCTAATCATTTCGACGCAGGTCAAATTAGAACCTTGCCGGAGCGTGCGAAACTTATAGTACGCGGAGGAACACCTCTCGTAGTAGAGAACGTACAAACTCAAACTCAAGCAACATATGACAACGGGCCACGGAATCCGAGTAATATTGTGGAAGACAAGTGCCCTCCCCTCTGCCCAACCCTGCTACCGTAATAGCCCAATCATAGCTCTTTATTGTTCTCTGCATTTTAATTTCCTTAGGTAATGTCACATATGGTCATATCGCTAACATTGTCCCGTACAAGGCTCTTGTCACAGTGGATGTTGTAGAGTTGAAAGGTCGCGACATGCTCCAGTTATTTGAACGACTGGCATCAAAATTCGACGGAAAAAATCCTAGTGACTCATTCCTGCAAGTCTCAGGTATTTTCACCTTTTTTTCCAGAAGGAGAGAGCCAGCTTATCCACAGGCCAGGGAAGGCAGTCGAGAGTTGAGCAGTGTTCGACTTCCACGCGGTTCTGTCGGGCTTAAATCTATGGTAGCTTTCCTATGTCTTTCACATGATATGATATGATATTTTATTATTTATGCACGGTAAAATCATCAGCTAAGATTACAAACCATGCTAAGATCTAAATTACAAAAGGTAAAATTTTAAAATGATTACAATAAAATACAATTAAACTATATTAATTCTAAAGCTGCTTTCCATGAATGCCGTGCTTTATACTAAAAAATGTCTTTAATCAGATTTTTGAAAAGCCCAAGAGACTCTGCTTGTCTCGCTTTGAGGGGTAAGCTATTCCAGACAGTAGCACCTCTATAGCTGAAGCTGTTTCTATAATAATTTGTCCGCGGAAACGGAACATTAAGCTTTCTTTCAGAGTCTCTTAAACTATAAACAGATTCGCGGTTTGTAAATTTAGAACATAGATATTCCGGTGCTAGCCCCTGAAGACACTTATAGACCATTGTGGCCAGCGCAATTTGTTGCTGGCTAACTAGATTTTTCCAGCCTAAAATTTTGAATAGCTCCCTAGCATTTGCATCAAAATTAGAGAAGGTCAAAACTCTGGCTGCTCTATTTTGCAGTTTTTGTAATTTGTCATGTAACGTGATACCACAGTTTCCCCAGACGACATTGCAATAGTCAAAGTGCGGTTGAAGTAAAGCGTGATAAATAGAGCGCAATGTCGTCTGAGGAACGAGATGCCTTACACGTTTGAGGGCTCCAATTCCAGAAGTTACTTTCTTTGTCAGTTTATCGACATGGCTACTCCAGTTAAGATTATTATCAATAAGCACGCCCAGGGATTTAGCAACAGAAACTTAAGTGATAGGAGCACCATTAATCTCGGGAATTGGAGGATTTGTGAGAGCACACAACCTCTGCCTTGATCCAATCAGCATAAATTCGGTTTTTGTCATGTTCAGGGTAAGTTTGTTTGCTATCAACCATTTTTTAACATTTTCTAGATCATGGTTAAGACTTGATTCTATGTCGCCTGTATTGTCACCCGCATATGTTAGGTGGGTGTCATCTGCGTACATCCATGGCACACAATTCGTTAGACAATTTGGCAGATCATTGATATATAGCAAAAACAACAATGGACTCAAAATAGTCCCTTGAGGGACGCTGCAACTTAGTGAGCAAGTTTTAGAAAGTGATCCATTAATGGAACACTTTTGAGTGCGGTTGTCCAAATAGGACTTAAACCAGTTGTAAGAAATGCCATGTATGCCGTAATTATTTAAATTAGATAAAAGGATCTCGTGATTAACCGTATCGAAAGCTTTTTTTAGGTCTAGGAAAACAACAGCGTTTATTTTTCCTCGGTCAATGTTGTAAGCCCAAGTATCCGTAGCCCCAAGTAGAGCCGTAACGGTGGAATCTGAATAGAGCGAAAACCAGATTGGCATTTACATATTACGTTATGCTTTGTTAGGTACGCATATAATTGGTTGTAAACTATTCTTTCGAACACTTTGGCTATAACCGGGATAACGGAAATTGGGCGGTAATTGTTTAGGTCATCACGTTCCCTTGTTTGAATAGTGGAGTGACCCGTGCACACTTCCAGTCGTCTGGGAACACACCTACATTTAATGACTGATTGAAAATATAGCACAGCGGTTTGCAAATAAGATCCGCGCATTCACGAATAAGTCGAGAAGAAATTTTGTCAAGGCCGACTGCCTTTGATTTTTTCAGTTTATTCAGCAGTGAAAATACTTCATTTGTGGAGGTTGGGCGGACCTGAAACTCCTTATCCGTGCTAGTGAGATAATTCAGATAGCTGTTGCCATCTGAAGAAGGAATATCACTAGCAAGTTTCGGGCCAATGGTAGCAAAATAACGGTTAAATTCGTGCGCTATTTCTGCTGGAGCTGTTACTGATTGCTCATCTACATTCAGTTGTTTCACAGACGTTTCCACGAAATTTCGGGAAGACAGCTCATTGATGATCTGCCAGGTTTTGCGGGAATCACCCTTATGCTCGTTTAGCATATTTTGATAATAAACTTGCTTCGCTAGCCTAGTCGCACTATTGACTTTGTTCCGCTGTCTTTTAAAGTGAACCCAATCATTAGGATTTTTTGATCTAATTGCTCTGAGTTTCAAAATATCTCGATCGTGCATCTGTTTTTTAAGCTCAGAAGTAATCCATGGGGAACCCCGCGCGTGAACACGAGTGGTTCCCAATGGAGCGTGCTTGTTAACAATAGCCAAAAAGGATTCCTTCCATTCATTCCACATATCATTTGGATTGGAAGAATTGTTTAAGTGATCCCAATCTTGAGATGCAACATCGCTACGAAATTTATCACGGTTAAAATTTCGAAAATTCCTATAGGTTATATTAGTGTGACCCTTACTCTGTCCATTAATGGCTAATTTTCGATAGACATAGACCATGCTGTGATCGCTAATGCCAATATGACGCACACCTGAGCATAACACCTTGTCAGGACAGTTAGTAAAAATTAAATCAATCAATGTTGCAGAAGTTTCGGTTATTCTTGTTGGTTCTGTTATGAGTTGTTGAAGACCATAAACATCCGTGATAGTTAATAATTTGCGTGTATCGCTATCAAACTGGGATGCGGCCATATTGCAATTTAGATCCCCTAAAAGGTAGAATTCAGTATTAAGGGAATGCAATTTCCCAATCAACTCTTCAAAAGGAGAAAATATACCAATAAGCGAATTAGGTGGTCTATACCACGTAGCAACAATAAATGATTTAGAACGAGGTTTGCGTATTTCAATACAAAGGTTCTCAAGACTGTCCATGCAAAGATCGTTGCGCACCGAAAAGTTAATTGACTTTTTTACATAAAAGAAACGAACAGAAACTACAGGAACGGAGGAATCAAAATTGTGTAAAGGGCAAGTTAAAACGCAGCTCAAAAGCGTCTTTTGAGCAAAGAAACAAAAATAAACTAACCAAGAAAGTAAGCATGCAATAAAACAGTGTCACTACAACGGAGGACAGGGAATGACAAGCCAGATGTCTGAACCATTATATCAAACAATTAAGCACTTGAAGGAAATGTACCAAAAATGCCCCTCCCTCCCCCTAACGCTCCCCCTTCCTCCTCTCCCTACCAGTGATAAAGAGATTTTTCACTTTTAACTTTTTTGACCATGCACTTTAGGTCTCCAAATAACGTACGACATCGCAAAGACTCCTGGTAAAAGAGTCGTAGACTTTAAAGTTCGCTGTGCCGCCTGCCAAGTCCCTGCTTTTGAGCCACTCGATAAATCAGCCGTGTACAAGGTAATCCTGACATCAATGTTGGCGCGCAATAGTTTTGTCAAGGAGAAGAGATTGTCTCATCGAGTTGGTATTACAGACGACATGGCAATTGTGAACTATTTCAAGGCCAGGTCCCCCGTTACGACTGGAGTGGAGGGCAGAATCACCTTCGCAGACACGAAAGTATGTGGTGGCGCTAAGAGCCTTCAGACTTTGAATATGCTATTGGCACCTATCATAATCGCACAATTAGTAGTATACTATGTGGTTTGAAGAGGTTCTGTTTTGCTGGACCTAATATAATATCTATTGAAGAGAGTTGCCAGGAAAAAAAATGTTAGGAAAATTAAAGTAGATTTCAGTTGAGTGTTGAGCGTTAATTTCGCGATTGTTTTGCAAGTCATCGATTTTACGCTTGATGATTGGCTAAAAAATCTCGCGCCACTTGCTTTTTCTTCCACGCGCTTAAAGAGATTTACCAGATTTAAGAAACGACGACGGCTACGCCACAAGACAATTATATTATTGGTTAAAAGAAGAAGAAAAATAATCGTGCCGCACGTGTGGCACGCATTTTAGCCCATATTATTTCGGTACTCTGCACAACGACGAAGACGACGAGAAATCAGCAAATTTGAAGTGCTGATGACAACGTTTCCATACAAATGTAAACATTTCATTCTCAATTTGTACTCTCAAACCGCTCGAACAAATTTGTTTTGTCATAAATACGTTGTTAGACGATCCAGATAGTCTTGGCCTGTGAGCAAGCTCTCTTAAAGAAAAACGTAATAAAGCTTTATAACCTGCATTTTGTCTGAATAAACCAGTTTTTGCCACTGGACTTTCAGAATCTTGCGCGCACATTGTACCCAATTACCTTCCATCGCGCTCAAGACATGACGAAGTCACGCAACGCTCTAAGAAGCGATGCGTTGAGTGACTTCGGCCAAAGCGGCTGCAAAGGATCTTTCAGGGGTCATCTTGCATTTCCTATTTGACTCAAAAATAAATGTAACGCCATCCAAATCAACTATGCTTGCCTTGATGTTTGTTTTTTCATTTCTCTTTTCTTCGGTCAATGGATTTTCCCTCACCGTTTTGCATACGAACGATAACCACGGACGCTTTGAAGAAACCGACACTCACGGCTTCATGTGTTTTCGAAACGATGCACAAACAGGGAAGTGTTTTGGAGGAATGGCGCGCAGGGCAACTATTATCAAACAAATCCGTTCGCAAGAGAAAAACGTTCTTCTGTTGTCAGGCGGAGATGTGCTTACTGGCACATTGTGGTATACAGTATACCGCGGTAATGCGACAAGAGATTTTATGAACGAACTGGGATACGATGCTATGGTGAGTAAGGATATCAACACCGGGGTTGAAATTTAAGCCTGTGTGCCCTGCAAACAGAGCTAAGATGCTGCTCGCAGGGAAGCCCGTGTGACCTTTTGGGTCATTTTGCTACATTGTAGCTTCAAAAAAATTAGATTCGCGTGGTAAGTTTTAAAGAATGAGGGAAACGTTTCTGTCATGGCTTTTTTGACGGGAAATTTCCCTTTGCATTTTGCATTTAAGTTCTCTTGTGTAAACAGGGTTACGACAGCCAAAACACTCTGCAGACGATAAGCAGTCAAGAAACGGCCAAACATTTGGCTTATGGCTTGAATTCAAGCGGTAGACCCCTCAACCCGAGATTCTCATAACAAAATGTTTGTAAAATAATCGAACTGTTCGTAAATACTCAGAAATACTGATGAACAATCATCACTGTTGAACGTCACACTACCCCCAATCAATCCATACCACATGGGTCCCCATCACCTCGCGCGCTCCTCGCGCGCATGCCGCGCTCTGTTGTCATCAGTGAGACATCACGGAAACGACAACGCCAAAAGGCAGTGATATTTAACAATTATTGGCTGAGGGCGAGGTGAATATCGGTGTGATGACTTAAAAAATATGCATTTTCTTTAAAACAATTAATGTCTTCGTCCGTCACCTCGACAAAAGGGCTTGCGGCCATTTTGAAGAAACCGCTTAGGTGATTATCGCGTAAAAATCACCTCAAGTACAACCAATCAGCGCAGAGAATTTTCAATAATCGCCTATGTAATTATACTTATATTGGTTAAAAGAAGATAAACGATCGTGCTGCACGTGTGGCACTTTTCCGTACCCGTCAAAACAACGACTTGAAATGACCAACAACTGTGAATCTTTCCTTCTCTCTCTTCACTTCAAATTCGTCGGTGCCAATTCAGTTGTAGGATACTTCGCCCATATTGTACAACGTTAACAAGAGGGAATGATCGTGAAATACTTAAGATAGCTTAAAGTTATATTTTGAAGCAACGTTAGCCGTCGTGGTTTCTTAAACTCTCAATTTCAGAGATGACGAGACCAGCGACTGCAGCGAGAAAGTATGCTAGAAAATAATTGGTTTGTCAGGACGATTGTGGGCTTGAGCTTGTAAATATAACCTCGTTTCATTCTGTATTTTTGTTCTGAAACCTTTCTTATCCACTTTATTTTAGGATACTTTGCCCATATTGTACAATTCGAACGAGATGGAGTAGTCTTGTAAGACTTACGATAGTGCATAGTTATATTTTAAAGTGACGTATTCGTCAACGTCGCCGTCTCAACAGAATAGGGAGCTTAAGCAAAGACGACGACCACGGCTACCAGAACGTTATCTAAAAACGTTACTTCCCGTTACTGTAATAATCATGCGATTACTCCAAGTCCCTCGGTTTGGAAAGTGTGAGTCCACATTCCAAGATTACATTTGGTGAGAACGGTGTGGATATCAAGAAAAAAAATTGAAAATTCATCGTCAGGTGCTCTCGTCCTCCACATGACCTCAAATTTGATCACTTTAAGTCGTTGTCAAGACGAGACCAGAAAAGAAATGAATCAAAATGTAAAACGCTCCTCCAGGGCGTGAAGAACTATTGTTTTTGCTAATTACGCAAGTTGCTTGTGCTCATTCTGACCCAACCTCCCTCCTTCGTCACCAGGCCCTTGGGAATCACGAGTTTGATGACGGCATCGACAACCTGGTGGCCTTCTTGAACGGACTGAATTTCACAGTTGTGTCTTCAAATCTAAATGTGAGCCAGGAACCAAAGTGGCCCCGCTCCCCTCCCCTGTTCGTCAGGTCTAAAGTCCTCGAAGTCGGAGGACAGAAGATAGGCATTGTGGGATATGTTCTGGAGAACACTCCACTGTAAGTACATTTTAAATCTTAATTTGAGCAAGGGAATCAAGTCGCTCGACACTTCCCTGGAGTTCCAACCCCGACTGAAAATTGACATGAGATCGACCAGTAGAAAGCAGACTTGCAATTGTAATGAGTCTGAATTGAGATCAAAGTCTGTTGCATTTTCCCTGGTCAGATTTCAAAAGTAAAGGATAAATTTATGAGAGGATGTTTCGACTGGAGAATATAAGATAAGAGACCGAATCCCTGTGTTCTATGATAATTATTTAAAATTTATTCTTAGATCGCACCTGTGCAGCGAAGGTTAATTTTTTTCAGTTGTTCCCACATTGCGGGGTCCACTTCAACACCAATTGACCAATAAAGTGCGTCCTTGAAATGACCAAAAATTGTGACAGTAAACTACTAATAAAAATAGGTTGATTTTCATTAGAATGGGTCGGCCAGATATGTCGGGGGATTCGCCATCTTCACCCCTGGCCGCGACATATTTCCGGCATATTTTAACAACAAAAAGAAATGTGATATGATAATCATTGGGATGGATGTTGCTGCCTTCAACGCAGACGTCAGATCCAACTTGGAGGGTCTCTGTTTACTTTCTCACACGTGCCGACCACAGAGGATGCAATTGTCATAGCCTGGTCAAAAAAATCGTTGGGCTTTTGTTATAAACATGAATGTGACATGAATATGTAATGAACCCACAACTCACAATCACAATAGGCCATTTTCGAAATATCAAATATTCAGCTTGATAGTGAGGCAGTGAGGACGAAACAATAGAAACAAGTTGGAATCAATGCGAAAAATATTTGCATATCATCATTTGTCTTTGTCCTCTAAAGCTCTCTTTCAAGCTGAATTTAAATATATCGAAAAAGGCCTATTCGTTGCACGCGTACAAAGAGTTACAAAACGTACGAGAATGGATACTATCGTCGTGACCACACAAAAAGCTTTGTCAATACGGTTGGGCATGCTCTCCGAACATTACAATACGGAAGTGTCTTTCTGAGAAGCAAGTACAAATGGCGAACCGAATAAATCAAATTCTAAGCGAAAACCATCAAATTCATTCCCTGACTTAAACCAAAAGAAATCTCTTTTACCTTACGATGACAAACGCTTTATTTTAGAAGACGGGTGTCATACACTCACCCACGTACGGACATTACTCGATTCATGCACGCTAAGAGTTCATGGTAGTGCAACTGCATTTTCGCACTAGCATTGTTTGGAATTGATAACTTTCATGAATACTGAGAATAAAAACAGGATTTACACACCATAAAATGGTCTATACCTCATAAAATAAACGGGGTCAAAGAATACCTTCACAGCCGGATTTTGAACATTTCCTCGAACAGAAATATAATTAATATTTATGCTTACTCGATTTGGGCGAATTTCTGATTGGCGGAGATCAACAATGGCTCACCTCACAAGTCCAGCCGTATTTCAGGGCTGATCGCTGCCTCATTTCTTGAATCAGCGCCTGGTAATCGAGCGTAGTTTCAAAAACGTGCGCGCGCCGGGATAAAAGCAAGCCTAAATCTAGTCAGACCGACAGTAAGACCTAACTCACGAATAAGGGCTATTAAGTCAGAAAGACACGATTAAAAGGACTTGTTGTATGCATTGGTATTTCGGTTGCATCATGCTTTACTGAATATAACAACCGCAAAACAACCACAAAAATTAACCACTTTTCAAAAACAAATTTGTCGCTGTCACTTTTATGTGTAGGTATTCAAGACCAGGTCCAGGACCAAATATCAAATTCCTCCCGGAAGTGGAATCAGTGAGAAGTGCTGTGGAGGAACTAAAACAGAACAACATCAACAAGATTATAGCTGTTGGTCACTCAGGGATTGAGATGGACAAACGAGTGGCACGAGAAGTGGATGGAGTTGATATAGTGGTCGGAGGACACACAAATACGTTCCTCTATACAGGTGAAGGTTCGTCTGTATTATACAGAGCTAAGAGAAAGAAAATTGTCCTTGATCCATGATTGCCTGAATGATAGGCGGAACAAAACTATCATCTTCTCTTTTTTGCATTAAAACAATTAATGGATATCCAGTTCACTGAAGCATGATACAGTCCCAAGAGTAAATCACTTGTATTGTTTTTATGTAAAGAGCCCCCAAAGCGCGCGTATTGAATTATGAGGTGGGGATAATAGTCTATGAGAGTTTTATTGTTTTTGTCCACCAACAAGGCAAGTTCATCCATGACGAAACGTTCAAATGTTTTCACTAATTCGAATTTTACCAGGCTTCTCTGACAAATGGTTTCATTCCCTTATTTATTTCTTGTTTTAATGGGCTTGTAACGAACGATATTGTCGTTGCGGATTGCATCGAAAAACCAAAAGCTAAAGTCTGTAGAATTTGCTTTTCATTTACGAAAAAGAAACACCCACCTCACTGCAACAAAATTTTCCAGTGATCGTGAGGGTAGATGCTATTTCATCCATTTCAAACCATAATACTCTTCCGCCTCTCTATCGGTGGGAGGCGCGTTGGCCTCATGGTCAGTGTGCTCGACTCCAGATCGAGTGGTCCGGGTTCGGGTCTTTGCTGGAGACATTGTGTTGTGTTCTTGGGCAAGACACTTTACTCTCAGGGTGCCTCTCTCCACTCAGGTGTATAAATGGGTACCGGCGAAAGTGCTGTGGGTAACCCTGCGATGGACTAGCATCCCATCCAGGGGGGAGTAGAAATACTCCTAGTCGCTTCATGCTACAGAAACCGGAGATAAGCGCCGGCCTGATGGGCCTTCTAAGCTCGTAGCGGAGTTTACCTTTACCTCTCTATCGTTTAGGTACATCCCCTTCTTCGGAAATCCCATATGGTCCATATCCTCTAGTTATTTCAAAAGATGGGAACCCAGAATCTAAGGCACTGGTTGTTCAAGACTTTGCATACGGAAAATATCTTGGCCGCCTCAAAGTTGAATTTGACGACAATGGTCGAGTGATTTCTTGGTCTGGAAACCCCATACTGCTAGACAGTAAGATCCAGAAAGATCCGATAGTTTATAAGCTGGTTCAGCAGATGAAAGGTCCAGTGGCCAAAGTTTCAGAGGTGAGAGCTAAGGCTAAAACCTTTTTGTCTAATTTTAGCTCATTTTTTTGTCTGTTATCTACAGACACCGTGCAACTTCGAAAAGAGAGATAAAAGTAATAAGAGAACTTTTATGCTCTTATGACGGGCATGCGCAGCAGCAGCGGTTGGCCAATCTGCGTTTGCCATTTCTCGTACACGCAATGCTTAAGGCGCTGTTAAACTCGGCAATTTTTCGTGCAACTTGTCTCGTTTTCGATGATCAAATCAGGTTAAAGGAACATTTTCATTTGCTGCTGCTGCAAACCCTTGAGGCACAAGTTCCAGGACAGATGTTACACTACGCAATGATTGAAAAAGTTGTTGCAATTCTACTTTCCGCAACGGTTTGTGCAACTTGTCTTGCAACGGCCGTTGCAAGGTATTTTACATTGGCAAATGTCTCGGGCCACTTTTCTCGCCATGACGCCGCTTGACAAGTCGCACCAAAAGCGCCTTCAATCTCTCAGTCTAATTTTAATTTACCCCACACTTCTTATGTCCCTGAATCCGTCAATGCGCTCCATATCCTCCTACATGCCGGTGGTTCGTTTCACGGGTATTTTGAGCTTAAGATACCCGGTTCAGTAGAAGTCGAAAGAGATAAAAAGTCACCGCTCATCGAGCTACGGACTTCAAAACAAAGCTACATATCTTCTCTGATCAAATCGAAAGTATCTAAAATTTTGAACATTCAATCTTTTTGAATATCCACTGCTCGTATAGTGCAGTCCGTATCTCTGTGTTTGCACTGTACTTAGTTGTGTCTTTCAGTGCCTTAAGCTTCTTATTTTGTTTTGCACGTAAATGGACCATTTTACGGTTGCAGCTAGGTTACCTGGCCTAAGAACGGAAGCAAGGCTGCCGGTAACCCTACTTTGATAAAGAACTTCGTGCTTTTCTAATATTTATGAAAGTCAAGTAGACTACTGCACGACTGACAAAACATGTATTTTTAACGATATTTCGGCTAGCCAATACCAGCCTTCATTAGGTTTATTTGGAGGTCTAACGAATTTACAGAATATATATACACACGTTATGAAGTAACCGCGCACCGGTGGCTCGATTGGTTGAGCACCGGACTGCCATGCGGAAAGTCGTGAGTTC
>NC_090871.1:9090781-9099951 GCF_036669935.1 Montipora foliosa
GATTTGAAAGCCGGGCGATTCTAATTTCTGGATGAAAATCGGCTTGGCGCTGTCGAAAATGAGCTTTCCACCCTTGTCTCCTTCTTATAACGTGCAGTAACGGTCAACGAAAAACCCACCAAATCGCTCAAATTCGCCATTTTCAGCCGCAGAAATGACAGAACACAAAAACTGAGGTAGGTTTACGTTTATTTTGAGCTTTAACATAGTCATTTCTCGATGTAAGTTTACGATATTAGGACTCCTCAATATTCCCCATACAGACACACAGACACACTGTTTGTGTTGGTCTCCCTGTGGTTTTGCGGTGAGTCAACAAAGTCAACGTGAGTTCATGCAGAAAATTGCGATAAGGAGCCAGATATGAACGATCTATAACCATGAAACTCATTTTTTCCTTGTTTCACTTACCGGAAAATGGTTTTCGGGTTCTTTATTTTCCATACAACTTGTTATGTAGAGGGAAAACGAGAAGAAAATTCCGCGTATACGGCAAACGCGAAAATGCCTTCTTTCAAGAAGAAACGGCAAGCGGCAGCCGGTAAACGCAGAAAATGGCGGGAAAATCATGGTCACGTGATCACTTTTGCCGTTCGCGTTTCACCTAAAGGTGATGCTAAATTTCGACTTAATAAGGCTAACTCACGTCAAAATCCGCAACTCATATTACAGTTTCGACACAGTTATGTAAAATTTAGGCGACAATTCTTGGGTAAACTTGTTCACAAAGATTTTATTTGCAATTTACAACTACATGTAGCAAACGACGGACAGGAGTTAAACTTTACATACATTGCACGAAAATTTCAGTTGCGGAAGCAATTAGACAGTACAAGGCGGGTCTCAAGAAGCCCCGGCTTCGAGCTCCGATGCGGGAGTATCGAGTTCTTCGTCATTGTAGATGTTCTCCGCCTAAAAATCAAAACAAAGTCAAACAAACGTTAGACCAATTGCATCGAAAGCGCGAAAAATTTCTTCACATCAAATTGACCCATATCACTCAATGTCCAAACAAAAGATCTTGCACGTCAAACCTCTCTTCCATTGTGAGGCTAGACGTGCAAAGCCTTTATTCCCCACGGACTCCAAAATGGCCGCCGAGTGATAGAAGGTGAATAGCCCACTTTCGATATATTAAAATTTAGTCCTATACAAAAGGCACCATCTCGAGGCTCTGGGGAATAAATATAAGGATTTGCATGAGTTTATTCGCTTTTTCACCAATCCCATAATACAGTTCTTTTTGGGGGTTATTAAAACAATGGATATCCAGTTCATTAAAGCATGATACAGTTTCAAGAGTAACTTGTATTGTTTTTATGTAAAGACACCCCCAAAACGTATTGCATTACGGGATGGTGAAAAAAGTCAATTCCCCAGAGCCTCGAAATGTCGCCTTTTGTTTTGGACTGAATTTTTAATGTATCAAAAATGGGCTATTACATTACGTTAAGTTCTTAAGCCTTATTAAAAATACAGGTAGCTTTCGGCTAATCGTGTGGGTAGTCCAGACTATTCACAAGTCTCAAAAAACTGAAAAGGTATAATTCATTTAATTCTAAATAAAAAATATGTGACTTCTACAGTTTAAAGGTAATTAAATACTTGATGTAATACTGAGCTTAAATCAAAGAGCAATACATAAAAGAAAAATTCTATCAAAGGACGCCATAACTGTAATAACTATAGCTTTCCTCAACCAGAAATCGATTGCTTTAATTTTGCGGTGTTACGCTTTGTGATTTGAGTAAAAATCACGTGCCACATTCTCAGCCAATCAAGGTCAAAGGAAAAATAATAGCCCTTATGCGTGATGACGTCTGACTTGCTAATTCGAAAATCAAACTTGTAAATTTTGGGTGGCGTCGTACCTGATTGAACGGGATTCAGGATTGGCCAAAAACAACAGAACGAACAAAGATAACAATGGATTTAGCAGATAAAACAATAGGAAGTCAGACACTATGCAGCCAATGAAATCCAGTGTTCAACAAGAGGTACGACCCTACCCTAAATTTTAGCATGAGCTAAATCCCAAAGGAGCAAACTTGAAAAGAAACCCCACGTGCGAACAGTATTACACGTGCAAGTGATGTAAATAATTTCGTGCAAACGAGGCTTGGTGGTGAAATCAGCTTGTCAGACGTCATCACGCGCAAGGCCCATTGTAACTTTCTCCCCAGCATTTTCCCGCGCTTGGCGTTGACCTCCTTTCCTGCTTAGTGACAAGCGTTATGATTGGCTAATTTGCTCTATCATCAGTCTTTCGCGATAATCGTTCTGATATGACTAAAGATGAACCAAATCCTGCGCTGTGATTGGCTACCCGAGCGAGCAAGATGGAGCAATCTTGCCCGCTCGGGATTTCTCGCTTGGTCCCGCAAGATCATTTTTTGGTGTTTTATCCCATATCATAAATCCTTTATTGATCAAGCTTGTTCGGTCAAGATGGCTGGATATTGGCCTCGTTCTTTTTTTTTTTTTTTTTTTTTGCGTGTTTATGGACCGAGACGAAACACGCCAAAAAAGAACTTCGCCAATATCTACCCATCTTGACAGAACAACCTTGGTCAATAACCCATATATCTTGTTCACGCTGTGCAATGAGGACGAAGTATCCTAAAAGTAAATTGGTACGCGCTGTTTCTGAGAAAAAAATAGAAAATGCTTTGATTCACATTTGTACGCTCGCGTTGTCGTCAAAACCTCAAATTTGGTGAATTCACGTCGTTGTTGTAGGAGAGGCGCCCGCAAACGAGGAAAATGTTTCCTCGGCGTGCAAACATTTGCTGTCGTTGCCTTGGCCGTCGACACCTCATTGATGGAAAAATGTAACATTCGGTATGAAAGGTTGTCCAGCGAGACAATGTGATGCATAATGGCTAGTAATAGTTTATGCCTCCAAGTTATTAACGTCTCGCCAATTCATGTCGCATTCTTCCCTTTCAGATGACCCGTGGTAATTCTGAAGTCATCTGTACACATTGAATGCTCAAGTTTTGTCTAGTTTTTAAAAATTTAAACAGTATATTTTAAGACTAACGATTGTCCATGTGTTAAAAATAATGTTAGGAAGAAGATATCGCCGACGACGAATTGGGATTTTCAAATGACATTGCTTACCATTTGCCAGACTTGCATGATATTGTCTTCTGACACACTGCATATCACCCAAGCTTCGTTTGGATTCCAGGAAAAATCTGATATTTTTGCTGTGTGACCACCGTGAATAAACTGCAAATGGACAATGAACCAGTGAATTGAGGATATTACACGCCGCGCGAACATACGAGTTTAATCTCGAGTGGTAAAAACAGTAGATCAGCGAGTGAGTAAAATATTGTTTTTAACAGAAGAAAACAAAATTCATATCTTCAAGCCAACGGGTAATTTTCGTTTTAACAGAGCCAAAAAAACTAATTTCAAGCACAAACTTAATCGCAGCTCGGCGGCTGTAATTTCTTCAATTCTTCGCATTTCTTCTTCTCCGTGTTAGCATTTTCTTGTTCCTCAAAGAAGGAGTCTATGTCACCTTCTGAGAATTAACGAATCCGTCGCTCGCCATTTTTCACTAACTGTTTGCACAAACAACCACGCAAAAATGACCTTATCAAAAGTGAGCTATGCATCTTCGCCACTCGGGTTCGCATGCATTTGTTCCATTCAAAAACTCATTAATAATTCATGAACCTAACAAGCTCTCACTTCGCGTGCATGAGCTTTAAGGTAAACACTAATTTCCATCCCTCAAACTGACATTGAACATTTCGTAACAATTACACGACGCAATATCCCATGTTACTAATGACAAGCTTACCGCTCTAAAAAGAACGAAAGCAGGCAGAATTACAGCTTTAATTCAACAAGAAATAGCGTTTCTAAGCTATGCCGCGCTGATCTACAGTATTTAGGTCTAAAAACCCCGTTGAAGACGGTTAACTTTCAATTGTTTTGCTGGGCACTACTATTTCAATACTATAAAAAATTCGACTTTCCGGGAGGTTGCCTCGTTAGTCTAGTGGATATCGGAAACTGCAAGGTGAAGCCAGCGATCCGGGTTCAACTCTTTGCCTCGCCTTCTGTGAATCTTCTCAGCTTGTTTTAAATCTTTGTTTCGTTGAAGTAGATTTGAAGTCTAAAGTAGACTGTACGTCGTATAAGTTGAATAAAAAGGGAAATGTCAGTTTGAGGGATGGAAAGAAGTGATGACCGAGCTTTAAACCCAAAAATACACTCCTCATTAGAATTTATGCAAAGAATAGTAATTATGAGGCCCGACTTGTTTTTCTTGTATGCCAATATCTTCCTCTCACATTTTGTGCCATTGTCTGGACTCCAGAGTACGGTGGCCCATAGAGACAATACAAACATAATATTTCCACTGGGACTTCATTTTGTACTGACAAATAGATATTTTAATGTATATCTTACCGTGATATTCACATCTGTTCAACGAACTATATTTCTTCTATTTAATTTACTTAGTTGTATTGCCTCTATGGGCCCCCATACCAGAGGGACACAATTTCTGTGGAAAATTTTTGAAGCTGTTCAATAAGCTTGCTTGTTGTGTTTTATCGGGTCAAAAACCACTTGGCTTTGCCTCGTAGTTTTAATCCGATAAAAAACTCCCGCTCGTTTATTAAACAGTACATAAAACAACTACGGGCACTTTCCTCTTGTCAGAGCTGACTGGCCAGACCCGTTGCCCAGACCCAGTGCCCCAGACCGGTTGCCCACGCCCAGTGCCCTAAGTCACCTGGCGAGGAAGCCGAGGATTTGTATGAGTTTTTTTCCCTGGAGCCTTGAGGTGGTGCCTTTTGTCTTAGACTGAATAGCCCCTTATGCGTGATGACGTCTGACTAGCTGATTTCAACACCAAGCCTTGACAATTTTTGAAAATCAAACTTGTAAATTTTAGCTTCAGCTGAATCCCAAAGGAGCAACTAATTTTGTGCAAACAAGGCTCTGTGGTGAATGTTTGAGCCATCATGCATAAGGCCTATTTTAATGCATCGAAATTGGCCTTTTGGGAAAGGTATGTGAGACTGAGCTCTTGGCTCTTAATGGGGACATTGTTAGCCCTTTAAGGCCCGAGGGGACCTTCATTGACGAGTAAAATTGTCTGGTGTTTGACAGAGTGGAATCTAAAAGTGGCCACTGGGAGTTGAAAGGTTAAGCCCAATGCAAACTGATGGAACAACCCCCAACATTGTTGGTCAACAATGTTGCGTCTGTTTGCACGGGGCTTTATACATGTTCAGCAAAATACATAAATGTTGAAGTGTTCAAGGCACTAATTCCAAGAACACACAACAAAAAGTTTGTTTCTCTATAATACCAACCAGTAGTTCAGGAGGACCATCTTCAGCATCCTCAGACGACTGTTCCTCGCCAATTTTGCTAAGAAATATCAATCATTAGATTGATTAATAATCAATTTTTCTGACTGAAGCATAACATCAGTAAAATCATCTTCCGAATTATAAAATGTTACAGTAATACACCAATGTAATAATTTTGGCCAACCAAATTGCTGGGTTTTTTTTAAAAGTGAAAACTGCAACTTCGAGCAACTCATTCACTCAATACATGAGGAGGTTCCAAAATACCTGAGGTCCCATACATGCAGTCGTCTGTCTGTTCCACTGGAAGCAAGGATTGTTTCGTTGTGTGGAGACCACTGGACCTTGAGTAAAAAGACAAATAAACGAACAAAAAAACAATGACAACGTAAAGGTGGGCTTAAGTTCATCACTTTTTTTGCACAAAATAATTACACCAGTAAAACGAGGTTAAAACTTTATTGTTGCTTGGTGTATTACATGTAATACACTGAAACAACAAGAACTGTTGCTTTCCTGTTGGACATGTCAAAGGCAAAAACAGACTCAGAAACTCCAACTGGTACAACTAGCCAGTTGCCTTGGCTACATTGTATGCATACAACCACAGCAGAGGAGTTGAAAGAGAGACTTCAACAAGATATTTTTGGATTTCCAGTCCAATAAGCGGAACACTCAGTCATGTTGCTTCCATGACTAAAAAAAAAAGAGAAAACTCAAAATCTTTAGGTCTGACATATTCAGATATTGACCTGTTATTGACCTTGATGTTAGATGAACCTTCAATGTGTGGTTCCAGAAAATATCCATACCCCCACCACGGCGGGAATGAAAAAATTCCAGGAGGGTGGGGGGTCAAAGGCCCGGGAAATTCTGGAGGGGAGGGGGTTCCGTTTGAGGCGAAATTCACGTCCAGATGGGAGGAAATCGATCGACTCACTTCATATGTTAGAAGGCACCGCTTACCAACTTTCGTGGGACGTTCTGAAGTTTTAAGTAGTTAAATTATGATACTTTTATTAATGCTGTTGCCAAAGAAGGTTTACCTTTTTCTTAATAGTGCTTTGGTGGCAAACCAGCACCAAATAAAACCGTGAAATAAAGACGATTTTGGAAAGGAGCCGCCATTACTCATTACCAGTCTCCAAAGATTAGTAGCAGTTGTCCGTGATGGACTGGTAACTTGCCAATGAATGTTCTTGCTGGATACTTATCGAGAATCGCTGCACTTGTGAAGCATCCTTTATACATTAGAGGCTGTCATTTGGTGAGATGAGTACAGAAAACTTGCTATTAACTCATTAGTCTCTCTTTTTCTCTTCTTCATTACATAATTTTGTAAAAAATGCGTTATTACATTTGTAAATGTGCTTGCGATTGTGTCCATTTCAAGTGCGCGAAATTAATGTTTCACACATTTTGTAAACAGCTCAAAAAATTGTTTATTTGCAACTTAGTATGGTAGTAGCTCTCTTCGAATACTGGCAATACTGTATTTTACGTTTTAGACCAGCTTCTTTATACATAAAAATAATAAAGTTAAGGTTGTGTATTTAGGGTAATTCGCGACTTTTAACTTACGCATGTACGCAACATTTATCATATTGTCTCAAATACGTGCCTGACGGTAGATACACGGCCTCTTGTTTGCTGTTTGCTTTGAAGAACATCATTTCTAGGGGGTACAGGGGGTGTTCGACATTTTTTGGAATTTTCAGGGAGGAGGGGGGGGGGGGGGGGGTTACCGCATCCTCGCTAAAATGGAAAATCCAAAGGGGTGGGGGGTCCTATATGAAACTCCCTCCGTGGTGGGGGTATGGATATTTTCTGGAACTACACAATACCAAGAAAATATAAGTATAAACCACAAGACACATTTATAATCACAATTGTTTGAAAACTTATCAAAGAATGCATTTCATTCAGAAAACTACTTGTAATCACTTATTTTCACTTTAAAATTTCCCAGATAGCATCATCTTGAAGAATGGACAACTGTAAGATGTACAAGTATTACATCTTACAGTTGCCCTTTGATCATACAAAAACAATTTGATGACCATAACACATCACAATAAGAACAAAGTCATACCTTGAGATGAATTTTTAATAGTTTTTTTTAAACCAAAACAAGGACAAAATAGCTTTTAATACCTGAAATATTTCATCTTTATGTGATTCAAATGAATGGAGTTTCAGTTTGAGATTCCGCAGATCCCACAAAGCAACAGTCTAACAAGAAAATGATGAAACAAAACGTCTGGTTTAAAAGTTAATGTACATGTAGAAGGAACCATGATAATTTCCCATAAATGTACATGTATCTCTGCATACATGTGTGATTAAATAATTATTATTTGGCTCCGATGACATTAAGTTCTTATATAACAGTACACTGTATACACTGTATTTTACATTTTGGCTTTGAAATTGTGTTCAAGGTTCTGCTCATTTTTTTTTTTCCCCCACATTTTTTTGTAACGTAACTGCTATTTTCCAGAGTTTACACTCTAACTTTGGATGAACTGAAAAACAGATAGTGTAACTTTTTTGCTGATGACCTTGGCTTTAAAAATAATTTTCTTATGCATCATCAGTACAAGTAACACATAGTTTTGCCTTTGGGAATTTCTTTTGCCAATGATTCATTTACCATAAAATCAAAGAACTTTCTGAACAGCAACAGAAATTATGCTGTATTTACATAAATCACATTGATAATGTTATCATTAGAGTTTTAAGTTCCAAGGTTCTTTCAGAGAATGTGCATTGCTATTAAATTTTAAACCATGACTTTGTTATATCAGTCACTGACCTGTTGCCACTACATGTGACTGAAAAAAACTCTTGTGTATTCATTGTTAAATTACACAAGACACAAAAAAGGGTGCACGTCTTGCATTCTCGATTCAAAGAAATAACATCTGCTGGTATATACCGTGTACCTTATCTGCTGATCCTGTCGCAAGAATGAACTCACTGTAAGGATTGAATGATAAGCAGTTTACCTACAGAATGCAGAAACTGGATCACAACTGAAGAATTTCATAAACCACCTACACATACATTTTGTACAGTTTAAATTAAAATCATTTCATTACAATACATTAAATTTTAGTGGATCTTAAAAACTAACTATCAACTAAAACTAAAATTTGCAAGTACAGTAACTTAAGCCACCATTAGGACAGGTACAAATAGAAAAGAAAAGGAAAGGAACTACATGTATATTTACATGTCTAGTCAGTCTAGCACTGGAGCACTAATAATTTGGGGACAGTGTAAACTGAAATTAAGAATTAACACAAATCAAGTCAAAATGTTGGTTTTTGAGGAGAGGGGAAACCCAGAATACCCGGAGAAAAATCTCTCAGCGCAGAAAAGAGAACCAACAACCTCAACCCACTTAAGTTGCAGAGGGAACGAAACCCAGGCCACATTGGAGGCGAGTGCTCTCACCACAACGCTTGCCCTGTACCCCACTGCAGGTTATTGTTAATTTACATAGTGTACATTGTAAATTAATGTTAAATTGTTAAATATTACGCTCACTTCAGCTGTGTGAGCATCCACTGTGTGTGTTGCCTTTGAGCTGTTGGTTGACCGTGTGTCCCAGCTGGAGAAAAATGTAAATGTAAATGTAAATGTAACATGAAAATGCTTTGTTTATGGTGGAAGTGCACTTAGCTATCAAGCTAGTTTACAGGCACTCCTCTGTTAACAATGTGAAAGTAACAATTCAAACTTAACAGAAACATTGTTAAGAACACCAACTGGCAAAAAGAAAAAGAAACAAAAAGAAAGAAGCAAACAAAAATAAGGAAA
>NC_090871.1:9100239-9102329 GCF_036669935.1 Montipora foliosa
CGCATGCCAAAGCATTGGTGATGCCCTTCTTGATTTCGGCGAGCCCAGACATGTGGGCTGCTTGTGGATTGTTGCGTCCAAGAAGCATCAGCATGCTTGCTGTTGATGGATAACATCCATTGCGTGCGATCATGAATGTTCGGACAAGATGACTGCAGCAACGAAG
Source organism: Montipora foliosa (assembly GCF_036669935.1). Taxonomy (NCBI): domain Eukaryota; kingdom Metazoa; phylum Cnidaria; class Anthozoa; order Scleractinia; family Acroporidae; genus Montipora; species Montipora foliosa. The sequence continues at coordinate 9,100,406 of NC_090871.1, forward strand.
CCAATCGACTTCTGAAATCTTGGTGGAGCTGTCGTCCGTCACAACACGTGGATTGCAGACACCGAAAATCATACACCCATATGCCGACACACGGCGCAAGTATTGGCCCCATCCTGTGACCGTTGGCCCCAGTCCAGCGGGCCCTTGCATGTACGACAAAAGGTAACTTCCATTTTCGTCCACAATCACTTTTGTTGTGAAAAGAGTGTTCCTAAAATCAGGGTTCTTGATTTCCTGAACTCGATACCCTGTAGAAGGCGCTCTTGTGACCCAGTCCGGAACGACGGTTGGCTCCTGAGGTGTCTTGGGTCGCGACTTTGCCCTTGGTCTGCCCTGTTGTTGTTGACGTTGACCTTGATCTTGTCCTTGAGGTGGAGGTGGTGGAGCCGATCCCGTCGCCGAAGAAGATGCTGCGCCGCCGGTGTGACCGGTAGGGCGAGCCTTTGGTTCAGGTTTCGGTGCTCTCCGCTCCTCTTCCTTTTGGAAATCTTCGGCCGTCATCATCACAATCGGATATGGGTCCCACACAGGTGGCTTGAATTGTGCTGGTGGTTTACGTCCATCCCTGGGCATGAGGGGAATGTTCCAATCTTTGATGTGTTCTACTTCCCCAGATCCTTGGGCAACTTGGCTTGCTGCTGTGGTTGTTGTGTAATCATGGATGCATCCGAATGTTCGGTTTCGTTCTTCAATTGCATCGAAGGTTCCTGAGTCGGCTGCAGAAATGTTGTAGCCACCAATCTCCCAAATGTCCTTGCGGAGATCTAGGCACATCTTGACATCCTTCAACTGTCCTCTGATCTCTTTGCACTGAGTACGGAAGTTCGGAGATTCCGATAGTTTCGATACCCAGCCATGGAGAAGGCGAGAGGCCATCAAAGCTGTCTGGAGGTGAATCACCGCTGCAGTCCTTTCAATGGGCAGATCATATCTCATTGATGCCCAATCTTCAAGAACATTTTGAAGGATGATGCGCTGACCAGCGTTCGCTTCGTCAAACTTGACGTTGTAGCGACGAAGAGCGTATGCCATAGACACAACCTCTTCCCAAGAAGGCCTCTTGGTATCTTAAAAATGGCATTGCATACTTGATGTGTTGGAGGTTTCCCATTGCATACTTAAAATTTGGGCAGTTGGGCCACAGCCTGTCCATTCCATACATCTTGCTGGTCCGGCATGGTTTTCAGGGCTATATCCAGCAGTATATATCGTGACCTGTGTAATTTTCGAAAGCTTTGGCTCAAGACTCCCGAGCGTGCATGGCAAGAGGTGCAACTTTGGCAAAACAAACATCATGTGTTGAAGGGAAACTTTTCTTCTTCAACTGTTGCGCTAGATCTTGCATATGTTCAGCTTGGCCTGCTACATCATAAACAAAGAACGCAGTTAAAAGTTTCCATGCTCACGCCCACCCAATATTTTGTGATCACCATGCGGTGAACACAGCGGATTTGTGTTCGCAAAGTTAACATGTTTCTTTTTGCCTTTGTTTTATGGGGAGACAACCACAAGTGTGGAAAGCTTGCAGTCGCCGACATTCATTTCCCAAACGCCCAAATATATATATATATATACACACATATGTTTTGATGTGTATATATATATATATATACACATAAATACATATATATATATATATACACCTATATATACCTATATATATATATATATATATATATACACATAATATATATATATACACACTATATATATATGTATATAATTATTCATTCATGTCAATAAATACATCACTTTACTTCGTGTGATCCCCACCATGACGTATATTTGAACATATATTCTATATATTCTGACAAACTATCTGACATATATTCTGACATTCTATCTGGCATTCTATCTGACATACATTCTGACATTCTATCTGGCATTCTATCTGACATATATTCTGACATTCTATCTGGCATTC
>NC_090871.1:9104929-9109929 GCF_036669935.1 Montipora foliosa
TTTGACCATAATGTCAGGACATCAATAGAGCCATCACCTCCCTCATCGACAGGTAAAATCCAGTTGAACAGCAGATATCGTAAAGGGTACAAGCCCGTGTATGATGTGGGGAAGGCAGCTGGTGATGCAGGCTGGAAGTTTTCAGGCAAAGGATAGAGCTGTAAATATGTGACTAGAAATTCCACTGAGGTCCTTGAGAACAAGAAAATATGCATGATCATTACGTGCTTGACCTATAACATGCTCCTGCTGAAGCAATCATATGGTTATACAGAGGAATAACAATTTCTATTGGGTTATAGAGATCAAGTTTTTAACCTGCCAGTATGTTAACAAATTTTGGAGCTACATGTGTATACATAACTTTAATAAAATGTAATGCAAGGAAACACTCTCTGTTGTTTTTATGCTTCTTGAAGGTTACAGTAATTTCTTGAATTTAAAAGTAGACAGGTGTCAGCCGTCACCTACTTTGTTGTCTTTGCTACAACCACTCTACTCCACTGTTGGGTAGACGATACTAAAGTTTCATTTTTCATATCCTAGTTTCAAACATGCAGGCATCTACAATGAAACCATGTGGCAACCCTGTTGTTATCAAAAAAACAGGGGTTTTTCTCACACATTACTGTACTTACATGTAGTCTATTTCTGGAACATAACTCATTTGCAAGAAAAAAGTCCCTGGCAATATAATGCTGTTCAGAGAAAATTAATTCTTGAATATTTTCAAAAGTTTGAGCTCATCATTCTCCAATAATTTAATACAACAGTTTCTTTTCCTCACACATTGAATGGGGGCAATCAATCTTCTTTTTGCTTTTAGTAATCTTGAAAACATACATGTACAATTATGTACATGCACTACAACACCATGTAGTGTTTTAAAACAAGTAGATGGCAGCTTCACAAAATGGCTTTTTTAGCCCAAAATGTTGTTGGGACTTTAGAAAAAATGGGTCCCAGGCATCATAGTAAGCTCCAGAGTTTCAAAACGATTAAAATTCTAAAGCAAAATCAAATGCCAATTTGACTGACAAACACCCAGCCTCAAGCTACTGTAACCAGCAAGAAATACCAGATGTGAAAGCAGTAAATGCATCCTTAAAATTATTGTTCAAATTTACGATAACACTTACTGTACAATGTAAGTACACATTGTAAATGCAAAATAGAAGATTATTGTCTGTCTGTACAATACCTTGATGGCATTCCACTAGCAATAATTACACCAAAAACATCTGGTTCAGGGTGAATGGCACTTTCCTGATTATAAAAGAAGGATTTAAGTATAATAACTGAAATGCCTTGACTACAGTTCATTAACTGACAGTGTCCATTAATTTATTTTGGCCATCTGAAATCATTTTTTTCCATAAAAGTTAATGTAAAGATACTTCAAATTTAATGACACAATAGAATAAGGTCTGTCTGTACAAACTACAGTGTACAGTAAGGTGTTTATTGGCAGTCGTTGATCTCCAGTTTTGTGCTAAGTTTGTAACAACACCTTTTCTCTGACAAATGAACATGTATGCATCCAGCTACAGGTACAACACAATCACCCAATCATCAACATAATTATATATGGTACATGTATGTTTAGGGGCCTTACTGTAGTTTGTAAACAACAACATTTTTTTAAGATACATTGTTACAGTACCTCCCTAACATACATGACATGGCAAGAAAAGATTCAGTCTGGCATTTAAATTACATTGCACAAATTATGAATAAACAAAAGAAGGCGACATGAAGCTTTTATTTTGACTCATAATAATTATTAATACCTTCATCAGGGATGTTAGGAGGGAAAAGCCACAGTCAGTAAGGTGCTTTATTCCAATGATTCGCAATGTAGATGTCCAGATTTGCTTTAAAGTCAAGTTGACACAGTCAGCAACAAGACAGTCTAATTCCTGTCTCCGTTTTGCAAAACAGAGCACAAGGGCTTCTAAACAACGCAGTACAGAAAGGATAATTTCATGTCTAAGAACAGATCAAAACAAATAATTTTAAAAATGTGAAACTGCGATCGTATGATTACAGAGCATCCTTTTTTATTAATTTTTATAAAGACGTTTTGAAACTTAATTATTATAAATCAGATGTTGTTGTGTGCAGCAGATCAAAAGCAAATTACATGTAAAATGCATTACAGTTAACTATCTTTTAATTTACATTAACACTTACAGTACTTGACTGTACTGTACAGTACATGAAAAGACATTTGGAGCACTGTATACATTAATTGTAACATAGGAAACTGGATAACAGTTAACCATCAATTTTTCCATTTCCTGTCCAAATTTCGAGCAAGAAACAAAACCTGCAAAGAATTTTTCTCAAAGGTCACGGATATTAGAGCAAGTTACTGAACAAATCACCACTTTGATTTGGGACATGACCAACAAAGGTTCCTGTCTGGTCACGTATTTTACAGCTGCTGTAAGTCCTGTCGAGGAAACTATAATTATAATATCTGGGTGTTGCCATTCCTAGGATATAGATGCTGGTTCTCAACATTAACCCTGCTTTGAGGGTTTCCACCAGGCCCTGGTTGTTCGAAAGCCAATTAGCTTAATCCAGGATTAGCGTACAGCCGTAAGCTTTAAATTTTGTTTCAAGTTTTCAACTTTTTGGTGAAAGTTTCTTTAATTAATTTGCTTATTTTTGTTTTTCAAGATTGACTTCTTCCAATGTAAAGTTTTGCCAAATATCAGCGTTGAACAGCATTTGGGAGTAGAGAAATAAAGTTAACTCCTCGGTTTGAACAACCCAGCCCTGGTTTTCTTGTCTTTGTCACCAAAATCCAGCAGGTGCCTTATTCTTAAACTAGCTAAGAGGGCCACACGCCATCACCACCGTTACCACCACTTTCCTTTCCTTGTTATTCTATTGTTTCCATCTTTGAGCCCAGGGTCTGGTTGTTCGAAAGCCAATTAACTTAATTCAGGATTAGCTTAAACTTTTGTTTCATGTTTTCAACTTTTTGGTGAAAGTTTCTTTCGCTTATTCTTGTTTTTCAAGATTGACTTCTTCTAATGTAAAGTTTTGCTGAATATCGGTGTTGAAAAGCATTTGGGCAAGGTAGCAGGTACTGTCCGTAACAGTAGGTAGGTAACTTTATTTCAACTCGGGTTGATGAGGCTGATTAATTAGGCCCCTAGCAAATACATGCTAATATGCCGAGAAAAGTGAAATGAATAAATAAATAAATAAAAATTGTATAAAACTTTATCCAGAGTAAGTGGGATCGACAATGGCTGATAGTTAGATTTATCATGAGGATCGTCCTTTTTGAAGATGGGCAGATTTCGTTGTCCTTCAAAAAGGTTGAAAAATGCGCACTAAAAATTTGTGCTACAACAACAAGACTATCACGCTCTTTAAGATTAATGGAGTTCCAGCTGATGTTTTTCTTTGAGTACACGAAAGGCTTGATTGTTTGCCAAAATGTCTTGGGGTTGCCTGATGGGCATTTGCGGCAGTGGTGCAAAACTAGTCAGATACAGCCTTACACATCAATGACGATGAAATGGAGCAACAGGAGTAAAGAAATAGCCTCCTTAGTAAATTCTTAATGTGGGATTAGCATTAATCAGCTTTTGAACAACCCGGCCCAGGACAACAATACAAATTATACAATACAATACATGTACATACTTAATTGACCACTCCCCATAGGGGCTTTTCAGGGCCAATCTGAAACAATCAACGAAACAACAGAACACAACAACAACAACAACAACAACTGTTAAGAATCCCAACTGGCCGGAGGCAAACCAGTTGGCTATTTACAAGTGCAGCTGGGAAGTTGAACCAGGGACTACCACGATCAAATTCAGCGAGTGGTCAGAGCGGGTCTTGAACCCGGGATCTCTGGATCTCAAGGCAATTAGCACCCTAACCACTGGGCCACACTGCCTCCAACAACAACTGTTCTGAAGAAATTACATGGAGGCCCGGTATTGTTGACTGCTCTAAATTTACATTATTTTGATCACCATTTGATCAGCACTTGACCAGTAACCAAACCAACACTTAGATGAAACCAATCAACTTTCAACTAAAGAGAATTCTTGGGTACTGATGAAACATGACTGTACAGAAACAGTATTTGAAAGTAACCTTTTCTGCCTTGTCTGTATCTGATGTAATAATACCAAAAAGAAAGGACGAAACTCTGATGTAGGAAGACTTGAGACATGCTTGGAAAACAAACAGGCAAGAATCTGTAACCTGCAATTCAAAACATTGTAAAAACATAATAACTTTGATTTCATGCAATTAAACTAAAGAAATTAATTTACCGGTAAAATGAACTTGATGACTTCCATCAATTTCTTATTGATGAAATTAAAGTGAATTTGACAGGATGAGATGGAATTTGCAGATTATTAAATTTTCTAGAGTGGATTCATAAACACAGCACAGCTCTCAATCTGCTCCTAACCAGGATTTTTTTTCATTTCTTCAAAGAGTTTTATTTTAACCTACAGTACTAATCACCTTTCCACTCCTTTTCATATTGCAAGATCCATGTATCATGTCAGAACATTGGGCACATTTTTCAGCAGTTAAAACAGTAATATAATTATTGCTGCTTAACAATATGAGCGCAACATTATTATAGTTATGTTGTTTCACATAATTATAACATGTACTGTAGCTGTTTGGTGATACAGTGTAGTAGAGCCTGAATCCCTCTCATTTAGAAATTTATAATTGAAAGTTTCTTGAAAGCATGGAATTGGTTTGAACCGTGATGAACTGAAAAGCATGCATCGTTCAGATTAATATTTTAGTAACTGTGTGTACATGTACATGTAGGTAGATAGCTAGAGTTAACACTGGGTTACTAGAACAGCTTTTGTCAATTACATGTACACTACTACATTGTACTGTAACCTAATGAATCACAACAAAGCACCAGGAACTGACTTAGCAGTAATTCATGAACAGACTGGTAGCACAAGAGCTTTTCCAGACTTAATTTA
>NC_090871.1:9114929-9122429 GCF_036669935.1 Montipora foliosa
TAATTTTCTCGGTTATTTTTAAGAGCATCCAATCATCAACTTCTTGACAAAATGAATTAAATTGAATTTACTTTTTAACCCATTTCCCACACACGTCCCTCCACCGTGGCTGCAAAATTGCAGCCGTTTAGGGAAAAATTGTTGAGAAATTGCATTACTCCCATTTCCTTAGAAATTTGGCACATCCCATGTTTATGAAATTAGACAATCACTGGCCATTCTTTATTGGAATAGGTTGAAATGAAGAAAGGATTGTTGAAATGACATCATACTTTGATATTAGGAAAATCGCCATTGAGCGAGATAGAAATGGCCCGCACCGAAGGGAATGAAATCCAGGGAATTTTAGTTGGAATCGTGGAAAAAAAATTAAATAGAGAGCTTCTTAAGAGCCTAGCGAAGATTGGATAATTTTTATGGCAATAGTAAAGGATTTTCATGTCAAAATGAGGTTAGCATCTTTCTGTTGTGTTAACGTAATTAAATATTACAACCACGTGCGCTTGTATTTACCGTCGGCCGTAAACTTGATTTCCAGTGCACTCTCAAAATTACCTCCAGAACCTACTTTTTGTGCTTACATGTACATGGAATGGGATGAAAATTAATACAGATTAATCGTTACATACTGAATTTCAAACGAAAAATGTTTCAAACAAAATAGCTCAAGCCACGTTACTGATGTATGGTGTCATCAAGGGGGAGTGCAGATGTTTGTTTTTAGAAAAGTCTCAGAACTGTATTATACCAGTACCACAAAATCATTCTCCTTTATTTGCTATGGGAAATTTACAGTACAAGACCACAATCATTACCTTGAACCAGCTCGGACAACCTTGTTCTTTAACTGGTCAATATCAGAAAGAATTGTTTCATACAGTCTTTGAAGGCAATTCTGATGGTAAAAGATGATTTTATCCAGTTTATTAATTTTAAAACTGAACTTCAAAGTCAAATCCTTCATTAATTGAAAGTATTTTTCCATTTAATTTCTATCTGTAACTCAAAAGGGAAAACATTAAGGCCATGCCACTCATCCAGTAATAATTATTGATTCCATCACGATGAAATGGCATCACAACAGCCAGTTCCTGAATATCTTGTAGCTAAGAATGTATAAATTAAAGCAAACTTTTTATAGGTGATCTTATTAAAGATATTTTGAATGATTCTTGTTTGGCTTTCTTTTGACAAGAAAAATTATTCAGATCGACAGATGGGATGATCCGCTTTGCCAGAAATACCCTCTTTATTGCTGTTGTTGTCATAATTCTTCATACATGTACTAGTGTATGCTCAGCCTCATCCAATAACAAAGGACTTCCATGTAAAAGTTTCTTAAATTGAGATATATTTCCCAAGAACACAACATAATGTACTAACTACATGTATGCTAAATGCTGCCATGCTAGCAGAGGTCTCTCCTTCATTTGTCGCCCCAGAGAGCACTGCTAGAAGGGAATTAATTTTAATGCATCACACATACCTTCCAGTGACTGACACTACTGCTCCAACTTCCCTGTTCATCATCATGAGCTCCTAGTGGGTGGTGTGCACAAATCTGCAGCCTCATAAACTGTATTATATGATCCTGCAAGTGAATAAAAAAGGATACATATGTCATGTAGCAGCTGCTCAGCTGTGCGATAATATTGATAGGACCCATGCAACTGTTTGTTTTGCCTAATATGCAAATACATTTATTAGATACATGTAAAATTAATGCTCTTACCCTTGATTGACTCCTGAACCCAGCTTCCCGCGTCCCCCCCCCCCCCCCCCCCCCCCCCTCCTCAATGACAAGTAAAACTGTCTGGTGTTAGACGGAGTATTAAATACATTACGTCTCACTCCTAGACTCAATGGGTTAATATCAACTTTTTGGATGAAATCAAATTTTTGCGTTTTATTCTCGCTCCAACATAGCACTAAGGTTTCCTTTTATTAATTATAAACTAACCCCAAACATTTTATTGTTAATAAAAGTTATTTTCTAGGTAATCTGCTTTTATATGGGATCAAGGACTCCTCGGCAGATTTTCCTTTGGCCTATACAATGTACTTTTATTGTACATGTACAATGTAATCTCCTTTCTTTTTTCTCGTCTTTAGTGCCAATATACAGTGTAGATAGTAATAAATAAATAAGTAAATAAATAATAAAATAAATCATCAATTTTATAATGAGATGGTCAGAGAACAGTGCAACAATGGCAAAAGCAGAATGTCATAAAAATGAAAATTTTCTGTACCTTAAATGTGGAATAGCCAGGCTGTGGCTTTTTCCACATCTGAAGAAGGAGTGGAAATAAAGCTTCTCCTAGATGACAAATTTGTCCCCTGCAATCCTCTGCACAGGATTTGGTAAACACATTGAGAGCAGAAAGGAAGGTTTCAACAAGAACACCACTGCCATGATTCCTTTCAACAAGGAAAGAACATGAACTCAGACATGAACTCAGACATGAACTGAACCCATGTCTGAAGCAGTAACGGTTGGTTAACTTTTGCATCATTATTGAACAAATCAATCATCATTGTGGGCTAACAGACTACACATATAATACTGAGATGCTACATGCATGTATACGTACTGGGTTAGGGTTTTGAGGAAAAACAACAAAATACAATCTTTTACTCTTAGACTACATGTAGATTTTCTGTATGGGGCATTAAATTTATAGCACTTGGAAGAACTGTGCTATGAGGTCAGTTATTATACGTACTGAACAAGTTGACCCTTCAACCCCCACGGGAAACTGTGGAAACAATTGACCGCAAATTCCTGGGAGCTGACTGTGGCATTGCATTCATGACCAAATTGCAATTTTTCTACCACGTCTGTAATATTGTCTTATATCTCAAAAACTACAAAGAAAAGGATGAATACTTACAACAAAATTAATGTTTAGCAAGAATTAAGAAATTTTATTAAGTTCTTTCAATGCTAAATATTGTTATTAAATAATGACTTGTGGCATACCAGATCTCTTTGAAGATTTTTTCAAAAAAATTGAAGAGTTTACTTCCTTTAACTGTGTATAATGCAGCAGCACCCTCAATAGACAACAGGAGTATGTTTGCCACCAATTTTTTATTCTTTGAGAGCCACAGAGGTGTGTTCTCCATTAAAGAAACAAAAGCATCTATCAAATCTGTAGGAGAGAGACAAAACACAATGTACTGTACAAGTACGCATTTTCAGCATCCACATGACTGTATTTTGGGTATTAATGGTTAACATTGTTGAAACAGAATGTTGACCAAAGTCCATGTGACAACCAGAATCCCACATTGTATTGTGGGTACATGAACATAAAAAGGCAGAAGTCCATCCTTGCCTGGACAATTTAGTTAAGAACTTCTTATTGTTTTGTCTCGTTACCCGTCGGAGCCACCTGAATTCATCAGGTGACAAAAAGAGAAAATTATTGCTTTAATTGTTAAGACAAGTGCAAGTATGCACTTCTCTCATTCATCTGTAACCTGCACTTCATCTTCATTTTGTACATAATTCATTTCATTTAAAGAGCCACAGTACTTGGTTAGTTCTTTTCTTACTGTATTTCTTAAATGCAGTGAAGTGAATTCCTTTCCAGATATTGCTGCTGATGAAGATTATTTCAAAACCATTTTACATATTTGTACAGTAACTCTCTCTTCAAAAACTGTAATGTTTTTCATTTTCCACCCCATGGACCAATGGTAATCATTATTGATAAAAGTGGGTACACCTCCAAAAATTGCTACACTATAACCTACAGTATAACTGTAATTACTGATTAACAGTATACTGAATAGTCCCTTGAATAGTATACATTTAAATTTCATTGTCAGTATTGTACAGTTCTCACTTGCTTGGATTTTTGTCTGTGATTCAACTGATCACCACAAAATAGTATTCTATTCAACAACATTCATATTCATGATCAGTTATATTAAGGTATGGTGCAAATTATTGATCAGCTGGTCAAGATCAGCTTTAAATTATGACCAATGCAATTTTCAGGTGGGTAAGCCGGCCCTTCGTCCCCTCTGCCTTGCTCTGCTGATAGATTGAGCTAGAAAGAAGGATTTTGCACCAAATCAGTATGTATCATAGCAGTTACATAATCGCAAATGAAGCTGTCAAATCGGCTGTGAAAAAGCATGTTATTTAATTTAATTAGCGTATTACAACTTTGCATATGAATGTTTTGAATAGGTAAATACTGCAGACTGGACTCACAACCACAGTTTGTAACAAGATGAGAAATCGTACATACCTTGAAATGTTTTGACACTAACATCTGACTTATAGAAAGGAATAGATAAGGTGTTCTTTAGCAGTTTACAATACTCTATTCCAATATGGCAATTATATTGTGGCTCCTTGATCACTTTCATGAAATGAGCAACTAACTCCTGGCCCTTAAGGCGAGGCCCTCCTTGAAAAGAAAACAAGAAGAGATTTATTTATCATTCAAAAATACATTAATTAATAATTCACGAGCAAAATAGCCTATCAGGAAACCAATTAAAAAAGGTTGCATGCATGAGCTTTAGCAACTGAAAAAACAGTCCTCATTAGAATTCTTTATACATTGTATAACGCATACTAATATGGCATAGCTTGTTTTTCTTGTATGCTAATGCTCTTCTCTTGAGCACGATTTGAACCTTTTTTTGGACTCCAGAGGAACAAGCTTCTTGTAGAATGTTTTGAAGCCATTCAATAAACTTGCAGGCCATGTTTTATCAGGTCTAAAAGCAATGACTTTCAGGTTACTATTTCAGATTGATGCTTTAATGTCAAGCTACAAGAGACCCACGCAAGAAAATAACTTGGACAATCCCTTCCTTCAATTTCAATGATGGAAATCGGAAGGCATATTCCCTCGAGGCTTGAGAGCAGATTCATTGTTGGTTTTAGGGCATTTTATTCTGTCCAAGGTGGAGCCCACACTAACCGAGACAGAGATGTCAAAAGATGGTATTGTAATGTTCAAAGGAGCCTGTACTTGCTGGAAAATAGCTGCGTGCTGCGAGATGGGATCCATGAACAAATTTTGTTAATTAAAGTTTTTATATTGCCGTGTTCAAGTATTTAAACATGTCCATTAAAACAGAAACTTACGTTCGTCTGCTTTCTTTAGAAAAGACTGCACAAATCCAACAATTTCCTATCAAATCACGTTAGGATAAAAGTTACGTCGCGATAGGACAAAAACAAAAATTATTAATAAAACAGGTTGATCTTTGGGGATCACACTTTCCAAACAATAAATGGATATATATTATTTTAAATACATTTTTTGAAATCTTTTTGACTTTCTCTTTGAGCATCCTCAATTTACAATGTACCTCAACAAAGGTTGGCTCAAGCTAATTATTTTGGATTTTAGCCACCTTCTACATGCATTTGTTGTGGTTCAATTTTTTTAAACCAGTTCAATTTGGATTTTCCTTTGTTTCAGATTACGATAATGAACAATTATTACAAGCCAAAGAAAAATCAAAATTGAACTGGTTTGAAAAATTTTAAACCCAAAAAAAATTTTGAACCGTAACATACTTGTTTAAAATGTTACTTTCTGATTATTTATTTATAAAGTGGCATGCCAGTGAACAACGTTAAAAGCTATTATGCACCAATTATTGTTAGTCCAAACCACACCCCTCCCCATCCTGGGACATGGAAGTACAAATGTGGGGCAAAACATTGCATTTGACAATGCCGAGTGTCCAAAAGGGTATGAACAAGGGAGACGTAATCCTTGCACTTTAATGGCTGGACAATTAAAAAAGCAATTGTCTCTAATTATAGACACCTCAAAAATTCAGGTGGCTTCATAGCTCAGTTGGTAGAGCATTGAACCAGCATCGCAGCAGTCATTGGTTCGCAGCGGTCATTGGTTTGAATCCCACTGGAACCACCAGAATTCCTCAGGTGTCAATAATTACAGACAATTCCTTAAATTGTCCAACTAAGTATGAGGATCACTTCTCCCTTACGTCTATAACCAGTCAAATTCTATTTACTTTTTGACTGGATCGGAGGGCCAGACGGTAAATCTTTGGCACGAGGAGGTCATGCATGAGGTCCGTGCTCTGTGACCGAGGGCCAAATATTTTCCTGCCCAGCCCAACCTAAGCTCAGTCAATAAGCATTTTATCATATGGGCTCTTTACACTATTCATAAGTACTCAGAATATGAAGTTTGGACAAAACAAGTAACAAAAATTTGCACAGAAAATTTATCTAATACGTTGTTCGCATTTGCTTTTCTGGCAGTAAATAACTTGGATGCTAAAAAGCGATGACATATCCTCTAAAATTGCATCACGCGAAGCAGTATGTGTTCCTACTGGAGCCGTACGTCTTTTTCCAGCCCTGCTCGCACTGCTCACACTAATGCATACGGCCCTCATACAGGCATTTTCTCAATAGTTTTACAATAAAACCATGTGCAGGGCCATATGGGCCATATGAGAAATACACTTTCATTCAGGGTATTATAAGATCAGTTATTTATAAACTTCTCTCCAGTTAGAATGATAATAGTACACAGTCAAGTGCATTTACACTATGAAAAAAAAACACATTTTTTTCCATTTCAGCAGCAGTACTTGTACCTGTTGCCTCCTTGGCAATGTAGTTGTAAGTTGGCCAATACTATCCAACTCTTTCTCAACATACACTTCAACATTCTTGAAGATGGCGTCCCAAGTCAGGGCCTTCTTTCTCCTTGCATCTGTATTCTTGTCAATTATGTTTACAACTTCATATGAACGTATCTGTGCCAGAATTTTGCTGACTGTATTCTAAATACATGAGGAGAGTAATTTTGTGTCATTGAGTTTAATAATCATTGTTACCAGTACATCAAGAATTTGCACAGCAAAAGAGAAAGGCCCAAAAATATAAAATCATGATGTCGTTAACCATTGTGTCCTTTTTTTGTTTGTGGTGGGGGGTGGGGTTGTAGCCTGCCTATATACGTAATTAGGGAGCACGTTCTTCAGCCTTAAAAGGAAACCGGAAGTGAACATTTCGCATGCCTAGCCACTAGTCTCTATCTCCCAGATTTTTAAATCTCTTCTAGTGGAAAGATACTTAGACACGTAAAAGTGGCAGTGGCAAGGCAAGTTACAAAGGAATACAGCTAACGATGACGCCTCGTGCTTTAAGCTCCCTATCGGAGGGAGTATTCTCCGCGACAGGCCGGTTGCTTTAATTTAATTGCAAAGGTTTAAGTTTCTTTCGTTACGAATTCATTTCCCTCATTCTCCGATTTATTGATGCAATAAACATCTAGCTATGGTATACCTGTAAAAAATGCCCGGCAATATAACCCTAAATGCTCAGCCACAATTGAGTTCAGTTCTACAGCTGTTACTCAGCTATGTTGACAGCTGTACGTACTGTATATTTATAAATTATCTAAACTTACCCGTCTTTCGGTGACTTTCTCCGATACAAGCAACCCACAAAGATAGGAGAGTTCACCAGACATTCTC
>NC_090871.1:9127429-9139929 GCF_036669935.1 Montipora foliosa
TGACCACCACAACCACTGTGACCACTATGACCACTGTGACCACCATGACCACCACAACTACTGTGACCACCACGACCACCGTGACCACCATGACCACCACAACTACTGTGACTACCACGACCACCACAACTACTGTTACTACTATGACCACTGTGACCACTATGACCACTGTGACCACCATGACCACCACAACGGCTGTGACCACTACGATGACTATTACCACGATAACTACCACAACTACTATGACCACCACGACCACCACAACTGCTGTGACCACCATGACCACCACAACTACTGTGACCACCACGACCACTTTGACAACCATGACCACCACAACTACTGTGACCACTACGACCACTGTGACCACCATAACCAACACAACTACTGTGACCACTGCAATCACTCTGACCACCATGACCACCACAGCTACTGTGACCACTATGACCACCACAACTACTGTGACCACTTCGACCACTGTGACCACCATAACTACCACAACTACTGTGACCACTATGGTCACTGTCACCACCATAACCACCACAACTACGATGACCACCACGACTACTGTAACTACCACAACCACCACGACAGCCACCATTTTATTTTGGCAGGAAGCATACAGAAATGTCAGTCCATATATGGGCATAAGATCAGATGTGCCCCGGAAACAAGTAGAGGTGTCACACGACCGGAAATGTCACCTGAACTCGGGTGAATGTTAGTGTTAGTATTAGTGTTACATTTGTGTGTACAATAGTTAGTGTATATGTACTCTCCATATTGTACCTCTGCTGTTAACCTTTAATTTAATTTATCTGATCCAGCGCCCTGACATTTTTAACTTTATAGTTATTTCAGGGTGCTTGTACTCTTTTAGTTATCATATTTAAATTTAATTGTTTTTGTAGCCTACTTTATTTAAATCTCTCGGGTACAATAAGTATTATTGTTGTTGTTGTTGCCCCAGGGAGTTTGGGAGGGGAAAAGCGGTTTGTCAAAGCACATGGCTTGACCTCAACACACACCAAGGATTTTGCATAAGCATTGTTTTTGTTTTCTCTTGGGACCATTGTAAGTCCCACGAGAAACTGGAAACAGTGTGAGTGGCCCGTGATTAGCAACCATGGACAGCTGTTTCGGCCTTGTTGGACCTCATCAGCATAGCATAGTCAACGTACCAGGCGGGTGTCAGTAGGCATCCCTTTACAGCAATTACCAGTCACACGACTTTCTTTTCGACACGGAATTTGGGTAAACAAGAATCAAATGTTTCCATGACAAAGTCGACTGCCGCCAAGTGAACCTACACGACCACCACAACTACTGTTACCACTGTGATCACCATGACCACCACGAGCACCACAACTACTGTGACCGCCGTGACCACTATGACCACTGTGACCACCACGTCCACCACAACTACTGTGACAACTACGACCACTGTGACGACCATGACCACCACAACTACTGTGACCACTATGACCACGACGACCACCACAACTACTGTGACCACTACGATCACTCTGGCCACCATGACCACCACAACTACTGTGACCACTATGACCACTGTGACTACCATGACCACCGCGATCACTGTGACCACCATGACCACCACAACTACTGTGACCATCACGACTACTGTGACTACCACGACCACCACAACTACCATTTTATTTTGGCCGGAAGTATACAGAAATGTCAGTCCATATATGGGCATAAGATCAGGAGTGACCCGGAAACAAATTGAGGTGTCACACCACCGGAAATGTCACCCGAACTCGAGTGAATGTTAGTGTTAGTGTTACGTTTGTGTGTACGATAGTGTATATGTACTCTCCATATTGTACCTCTGCTGTTAACATTCAATTTAATTTATCTGAACTAACTTTATAATTATTTCAGGGTGCTGGTACCCTTTTAGTTATCATATTTAAATTTAATTGTTTTTGTAACCTACTTTATTTAAATCTCTCGGGTACAATAAATATTATTGTTGTTGTTGTTGCCCCAGGGAGTTTGGGAGGGGAAAAGCGGTTTGTCAAAGCACATGGCTTGACCTCAACACACACCAAGGATTTTGCATAAGCATTGTTTTTGTTTTCCCTTGGGACCATTGTAAGTCCCAAGAGAAACTGGAAACAATGTGAGTGGCCCGTGATTAGCAACTATGGACAGCTGTTTCGGCCTTGTTCGACCTCATCAGCATAGCATAGTCAACGTACCAGCCGGGTGTCAGTAGGCATCCCTTTACAGCGATTACCAGTCACACGCGTCCCTCAACGACTTTTTTTTCGACACGGAATTTGGGTAAACGTCAATCAAATGTTTCCATGACAAATGCGACTGCCGCTAAGTGAACAGGACTATATTGTCATAGAAACATTTGATTGACGTCTACCGAAATTTAGTTTTTATAAAATAAGAGAAACCGTTGGGGAGCGCGTTTCACTGATAACCTCTGTAACTGGCAGCTCCACATACAACAACTGTGGTAAGGTGGGTTGGTGTTATGGTGTATCACCTTGATTTTTGTGTTGTTCGAAGACCTCGGAACGATGTTTTTGACTCGCTGGAGCGTGACTCATGTAAAGCAAAATAGGGGACGTTCCATTTAGTATCCAACAACCACCATTAGTTTAAAGCTGTTTAATTAGAGCTAAGATTTTTGCAGCTGCCTCTAACGACAAACAGTACAACATTTGTATCAGTCAAGAAAAGAGGCCAACAAGAATGGTTACTCATAAACGACTCCTATCAGTCAGCTAAGAAAATTAGCAACAAGAGGCTACAAGTAGCCTATACTCGGGCCTGCAAAAGTACAGTCGTGTATCGTTAATTTAGCACTATAAAGAAAAAAAAAAGAGAAAAGTCTGTGCTTCTTGCATCGGCCTTACATTGCGATTCTCATAATGTTCCACTGTGTATGTAGTGAATACCCGGACCCAGATTATCTTCATTACAGGAGTTAACAATAACCACTGGACGATGGAAGCGAGTTGAAAATAGTGTATTTATTCCCAAGTGGCTAAGCACATTGTTTTTTACTGATCGATGGGTATTCTTGCTCAGTGTTTGAGAAAGGAAACGCTTATTGAACGGTTTAAGATGAAAAGAAATGACTCATCGAAACATCTTTTTCAGAAAAAAATGAAAGAGAAACGAAGTTTAGATGTGAAAACATCTTTCCAAGGTGACCAAACTTTCGTACAGTGCTGCACGTAAAAAACACTTTGTCACGTGCGCGACACGTGAAGATCCGCACTATATCTCAACACTTGAAAATACTTTCGGAAGTACACAAGTTCCTTGAGGATGGCCATGCCAAATGAATCCAAACCACGAGAATATAAATACTCACAGTAATCTGCACCCAATAATCAAAATAAATGTTATTTGCCAGCTGGGAGGTCCGTATAGGGAGAAACTGTGACCGAGGCCGCAGGCCGAGGGTAGCTTTTTCAAGAGCGATGTCCCAGTTTTTTGCTACACGGACCGATCCTTTGCTGGTAAATAACTTTTTTTTTTCTTCTCTCTCCCATCCTCTCTTAAAATCACTTGTTTTAATTGTTGACTTGCATCGCGCTTGATAGCGAATGCAGTATTAAAGCGACTTACAAACTGAACGTTTCAAAGAGGAATATTTTTATTTGAATTCTATTTCCAAACCTCTTGTCCAATGAAAATATGAGAAATGTAAACGGGGTCGGTGTCAAAAAAATAGTGCCACGTGGGTTCTATTGTGCATTACCCAATCAAAACAACGCCACGTGCTTTCTATTGTGCATTGCCCAATCAAACACCGCCACGTTTTTCTATTGTGCATTTTGCTGCACAGGAAAAAAATAAAACTTAAATCAAACGTATTTTATCAACCTCATTCCCAGGGTCTCTCGAGCGAGGAGAGACCCTGGTAGGGTCTGGTCACGTGCTTCCGTGACAATTGAAAACACTAGGGAGGGGTTCTCTCTAAACAAAGAATTTGTCGCGTTGAGCTTTGTCGAATTCAAAGCGAGGCATGAGAGCTTCGCGCTGCGACTCCGTCATTACCTGCGATGTTTTACAGTAGCCTTCATGCTGCAATTCCGCATAGTATTTATTCTAACGTTAATCTAAAAGTTAAACAAGTTATTTGCCTCGAGGCAATTTACCATGGCCGTGATGTTGTCGCCGTGTTACCCACTGGATATGGAAAGTCGGTAATATTTCATCTTCTTCCTTCGTTATTCCTCGACAAAATCAACTATGAACGTGGAGCAGCAGCTCATCGCGTAGTAATTGTTGTTTCCCCTATAAATGCGCTGTAGTCTCAGTATAGACAAAATTCTTACTAAGCCGCCCCTCCCTTCATTGGATAAATTGTCATCTCCCAGATTCTGCGAGACACGTGACCAGAGCCTACCAGGGTCTCTCCTCGCTCGCCCCAGGCGTTAAGATAAGAGACCCTGGGAACGAGGTTGGTATTTTATAACTCGTGCCCCTACGGGCCCGAGTAAAAAGGCATTTCACGAGGGAGAGCCAGATAATAAATTGAACCAGAAGTCCATTCCCCGGAGCTTCCATCTGTATTGTACCCTTGAGTCGTATATTTCTATTTTTAGATCTACTAAATAGTGACGTATGTGATTGAGAATAGAATACAATATGATTTTATTTGCTCAGTTCATAGTTAATGTACAATTTAAAGTCGGAAACAAACAGATAAATCGATAAAATAATCATAATTACAATGTTAATTAATTAATTAAATTAGAAAGTTGAAAATTGCCACGCCGGTTTGAGAATATAAATCATGCACAAAAATTAAAAAAACAGGTTTGACAAGTCGCAACTGGACTGACTCATCCATTTCTTTGGATGCGCGGCAAGTCAAAGAATGTCGAGGCGGCTGGCAGAGTCGTCTTTCCTCTTACCGACTTATCACCACAACTACTGTGACCACCACGATCACCACAACTACTGTTACCACTACGACCACTGTGACCACCATGACCACCACAACTACTGTGACCACTACGATCACTGTGACCACTATGACCACCACAACCACTATGACCACTGCGACCACCATGACCAACACAACTACTGTGACCACTACGATCACTGTCATCACCATACCCACCAGAACTACAATGACCACCACGACCACCAGAACTACTGTGACCATCACGACCACTGTGACCACCATAACCACTACAGAAACTGTGACCACCACAACTGCTGTGACCACTACGACCAATGTGACAGTCATGACCCCTACAACTACTGTGACCACCACGACCACTGTGACAACCATGAACACCACAACTACTGAAACAACTATGCCCACAACAACTACTGTGACCACTATGACCACCACAACCACTGTGACCACCATAACAATCACAACTACCATGAACACCACAATTACTGTGACCATCACGACCAATGTGACAAGAATGACCACCATGACCACCACAACTACTGTGATCACTACGATCACTGTCACCACCATAACCACCAAAACTACTGTGACCACTATAATCACTGTCACCACCATGACAATCACAACTACCATGAACACCACCATTACTGTGACCATCACGACCACTGTGACAACCATGACCACCATAACTACTGTGACCACTACAATCACTGACACCACCGCGACCACCACAACTACTGTGACCACCACGACCACTGTGACCACAACAACCACCACAACTAAAATGACCACTACGACAACCACAACCACTGTAACCACAACGATCACTGTCACCACCATAACCACCACAACTACTGTGACCACCATGACCACCACGACCACCACAACTACTGTGACCATCACGACCACTGTGACCACCATGACCACCACAACTACTGTCACCAGCACGATCACTGTCACCATCATAACTACTGTGACCACCACAACCACCGTGACCACCACAACTACTGTGACCACGACGACCACCACAACTAGAGTTACCACTACGACCACCACAACTACTGTGACCACCATGAACACAACAACTACTGTGACCACTACGACCACTGTGACAACCATGACCACCACAACTACTGTGACCACGATGACCACCACAACTAAAATGACCACTACCGCCACCACAACTACTGTGACCAGTGCGATCACTGTCACCACCATAACCATCACAACTACCATGAACACCACAACTACCGTGAAAACCATGACCACCACCACTACTGTGACCACTACGATCACTGTCATCACCATAACCACCACAACTACTGTGACAACCACGACCACTGTGACCACGACCCCAATCACAACTACAGTGACCACTACGACCACCACAACTACTGTGACCACTACGATCACTGTCACCACCACAACTACTGTGACAACCACGACCACTATGACCACCATGACCACCACAACTACTGTGACCACTACGATCACTGTCACCACCATAACCACCACAACTACCGTGACCACCACGACCACTGTGACAACCATGAACACCACAACTACTGGGACTACTATGCCCACAACAACTACTGTGACCACTATGACCACCACAACCACTGTGATCACCATGACCACCAAAACTACTGTGACCACTACGATCACTGTCACCACCATAACAATCACAACTACCATGAACACCACAATTACTGTGACCATCACGACCACTGTGACAAGAATGACCTAAAACGACCACTACGACCAACACAACCACTGTGACAACTACGATCACTGTCATCACCATAACCACCAAAACTACTCTGACCACCATGACCACCACAACTACTGTGACCACCATGACCACCACAAGTACTGTGACCACCACGACCACCACAACTACTGTGACCATCACGACCACTGTGAGCACCAGGACCACCACAACTACTGTCACCTCAATAACCACCACAACTACTGTGACCACCACGACCACTGTGACCACCATGACCACCACAACTGCTGTGACCACGACGACTACCACAACTACAGTGATTACTACGACCACCACAACTACTGTGACCACTACAATGACTGTCACCACCATAACCATTCCAACTACGGTGACCAGCACGACCACTTTGATCACCATGACCACCACAACTACTGTGACCACCATGACCACCACAACCACTGTGACCATCACGAACACTGTGACCACCATGACCACCACAACTACAGTGACCACCTTGACAACTGTGACAACCATGTTTATCATGACCACCACAACTACTGTGACCACTACGATCACTGTCACCATAACCACCACAACTACTGTGACCACCACGACCACTGTGACCACCATGACCACCATGACTACTGTGAACACGACCCCAATCACAACTACAGTGACCACTACGACCACTGTGACCACCATGACCACCACAACTACTGTGACCACTACGAGCACTGTGATCACCATGACCACCACAACTACTGTGACCACTACGATCACTTTCACCACCATAACCACCACAACTACTGTGACCACTACGATCACTTTCACCACCATAACCAGCACAACCACCATGACCACCACGACTACTGTGACCAACCACCACAACTACTGTGACTACCACGACCACCACAACCACAATGATAACCACTATGACAACCACCAAATTATTTTGGCCGGAAGCATACAGAAATGTCAGTTCATATATGGGCATAAGATCAGAAGTGCCCCGGAAACAAATTGAGGTGTCATACGACCGGACATGTCTCCCGAACTTGGGTGAATGCTAGTGTTAGTATTAGTGTTACGTTTGTGTGTACGATAGTTAGTGTATATGTACTCTCCATATTGTACCTCTGCTGTTAACATTTAATTTAATTTATCTGATCTAGCGCCCTGACATTTTTAACTTTATAATTATTTCAGGGTGCTGGTACCCTTTTAGTTATCATATTTAAATTTAATTGTTTTTGTAACCTACTTTATTTAAATCTCTCGGGTACAATAAATATTATTGTTGTTGTTGTTGCCCCAGGGAGTTTGGGAGGGGAAAAGCGGTTTGTCACAACTAACATGAAACAATGTGAGTGGCCCGTGATTAGCAACCATGGACAGCTGTTTCGGGCCTTGTTCGACCTTATCAGCATAGCATAGTCAACGTACCAGGCGGGTGTTTTAGGCATCCCTTTACAGCGATTACCAGTCACACGCGCCCCTCAACGACTTTTTTTTCGACACGGAATTTGGGTAAACGTGAATCAAATGTTTCCATGACAAATTCGACTGCCGCCAAGTGGGACTATATTGTCATAGAAACATTTGATTGACGTCTACCGAAATTTAGTTGTTATAAAATAAGAGAAATCGTTGAGGAGCGCGTTTCACTGATAACTGCTGTAACTGGCAGCTCCACATACAACAAATGTGGTAAGCTGGGTTGGTGTTATGGTGTATCACCTTGATTTTTGTGTTGTACGAAGACCTCAGAACGATGTTTTTGATTCGCTGGGGCGTGACTCATGTAAAGCAAAATAGGGGACGTTCCATTTAGTATCCAACCCCCACCCCCACCCCCTATATGCTGATTCCTGCCATTTGTTGTTGTTATTTGTTGCTGTTTTAGTTTTTTTCAAGGGAAAAAGTGATCCCTACCAGTGAATTTTTATGGCAAAAAAATGTTCCTACCCTCTCTCAGGTAAATTAAGGCATGGGTAAACAATGATTTAATCAAAACGTGATGGGGGGTGGTCTAACTCGGAGCACTTAAGCATTAGAAAGATGAAACTTTGCCAGACACATACATGTGTGGTTTCTGTCAATTTGGTATGTTCCAAATATAATCATGTCACGTGACTGCATGCGGCCAGAAAACAATAAACTGTCTTTAGACAAAAATGGCAGCACTTTTTGTTGCGTGTTATTGAATCGGACTGGTTTAGGACAATGTGTAATGCAAGCTTCTACAAAACTGTGCTTGGCCTGTTTTGGATTTTTTACTGTTGTTGAAAATAAACGGTTTTTTCAACTAGACCAAGTCCCCCAAGGAGGTTTTATCCCATCTTGACGCCTTCGCTTTTAATTATTTTACAAAGGCCAAGCACAGAAGTGATATACTAATCGGCCTTAACATTATGCAACCGGTAAAACAATTGAGAACACACGTAAAAGTGTTGCCGTTTCAAAAACAAGCTTTTTAAACAGATGGAGGTCACGTGACCTAATTTGCGTAATTAAAAATAATGGAATTGACTAAAAATGTAAGCAGCTGAAAAAGTTTTATATCTCTACATCTAAAGCTGTAAGAGATAGACCACCCCATCACTTTTGAAGTGAACAAATTACGGCAAATTGAGACCCATCCCTTAATTTACCTGAGCTCTCCCCGAGTGACTTAGCGAGTGGAGGAGGTGGCTGAAAATCAAGGCTAACCATCAGTTTAAAGCTGTTTAATTAAAGCTAAGATTTTTGCAGCTGCCTCTAACGACAAACAGTGCAACATTTGTATCAGTCAAGAAAAAAGGCCAACAAGAATGGTTACTCGTAAACGACTCCTATCGGTCAGCTTAGAAAATTAGCAGAAAGGCATTTCACGAGGGAGAGCCAGATAATAAATGGAACCAGGAGTCCATTCCCCGGAGCTTCCATCTGTATTGTACCCTTGAGTCAACCCTTTCCGTATATTTCTATTTTTAGATCTACTAAATAAGGACATATACGAATATGATTTTATTTGCTCAGTTCATAGTTAATGTACAATTTAAAGTCGGAAACAAACAGATAAATAGATAAAATAATCATAATTACAATTCTTATTAATTAATTTAATTAGAAAGTTGAAAATTGCCACGCCGGTTTAAAAATATTTATCATGGAGATTGATCATGCGCAGAAATTAAAACAACAGGTTTGAGAAGTCGCAACTGGACTGACTCATCCATTTCTTTGGATGAGCGGCAAATGAAAGAATGTCGAGGCGGCTGGCAGAGTCGTCTTTCCTCTTCCCGACTTATCTAGGAAGATCGAAAGAGACTCTGCTCGCAGGGTAGGGTTCCTGGTGACGTAATAAATCGCTGACCATAGGTCTCTTATGATTGGCTATTGTGAAAACACCCACTGAAGCCCCCTGGGAGGTGCTTCTAAAAATAGAAAGATACAGGAAAGGGCCGACACTAGTGGTAAAGCAATCTCGAACCCAGGCTCTCTTCTCCTCCTTTGACGTCGAGGTTGGCAGGGAAGATGCTTTTCTCAAAGACGTCATCAACTCAAAATCAAAATCCAGAGGTGTTTTGAATTTTTATCTACGGCTGGAGGTTGAAGAAGACCTAAAAAATAATCTTTTTTTCAAGTATCCAGTTACATGACGTCTTTCGTTTGGAAAGTACTGCTGCATTTTGAATTTCCGAATTGTCACCTTGCGGGACACCATGATACAAAGCTATTTGGTTGAAAAAAAAAGGTCTATCCCTATGAATCTCAGCAGTTTGAGCGTTTCAAGTACATTAGGAGATGTGTTCTTACACATTTTATCTTGAGATCGAGAAATGTTCTTGTTATTATTGATTTCTGGCCGCCATATTGGCGCTTAACGGAGGTTGCACAAACATGGCGTCTCCATACAAAACTCTGTAAAGTTGCGTGAAATGATTCGACAAATAACTCAAAAATGATGCACCGCACAGACCTGAGAATTGGAGAGGAGATTTCTAAAGTTGTCTCCTACAACATTCTACGTTTTTGGCTTTTTTCGTTGAATGGTTTCAATTTTATTATTTCGTTGGGTGACGGTAAAAACGATTTTGCAAGAAAAACCTAATTCTGCCTTCACTACAACGAGCTGGCTTCAATGAGAAACAGTTTATTACGGATGTGTCAGTCAATCCACTGCTTAACGTGACATAAGCTACACAAAGCATTAACATTATACTAAGCTAACTTACACGAGCATTTAATTAAAATGAATTCCAATTGTGCCACACCAGTTACGAAAACCACTAAAAACCACCCTTTAGAAGTGCCCATAAATAACTTGGTACGTATTCGTCATCTAATACTGCAACACCACACCCCAAGGAAAGGGCACATAACATTAAAAAAATAAAAAATAGCATTGCAAAACAAAACCGTAAAGGAAAACATGAAGGAGCAGCGATCGACCGACATAGAATGACAAAATATTCCCGCCAGACTCTTGCCCCCCCTGTGAAATGTGAAATGAGAATTGGGAGCCTTGCCTTGTCATGGAATGGCAGAATTACCCAGAATTCTTTTTGGGCCTGAGCGAGGCAACTTGAGCGTTGAGGAGCACGAGACTGGCACTCATCGAATGGCTGAAGCGCGGCCAGAGGAAAAAATGTGTAGCCAGATACTCAGGAGAAGACCTGGTGTGTCCTGTTAACGTAGATTTTAGATTTCTGAACAAGTTTTTATCCTAGAAAATTCGTGACAAAGTTGTGCTTTCATTTCGCTGTAATCCTCGTGTCAAAGGCGGTATAATGTAAATAAGAGAATAACGAGATTTATATTTCCAGATTACCTGTCCTCTTACTACTAAAGTGAAACTCTACATCTCTATACAATAACCGCATTCAAAATCTCCTCATATTACTTTATAAAAGTATGTTTTTAAAAAAAACCGCTTTAATATACATTCACTTCTTGTCATTTATCATCATTTACCTTCACGTTCATATACCTTCATTCACGATCATTTACCTTCATTAACTTACATTTACCTTCATTCACGTTCATCTACCACCACCTACCTTAAGTTACCCTCACTCACCTTCATCTACCTTCATCTACCGTCATTCACCAGCGTTCGTCTACCTTCATCTACCTTCAATCACATTTATTTGCCTTAATATACCGTTATTCACGTTCATCTACCCTCATTCACATTTATTTACAAATACCTTCATCTACTTTTATCTGCCTTCATTCACGTTCATCTACCTTCATCTACCTTCATTTACCTTTATTTACCCCCATCTACCTTCATCTACTTTCAATCGCAATCATCTACCTTCATTCACCTTAATATACCTTCATTCACGTTCATCTACCTTCACCTACCTTCATTTACCGTGCCTTCATTTAACTTCATTCACGTTCATCTACCATCATATACCTTCACTTACCTTCATATACCTTCGTTCATGTTCATATACTTTCATTAACATTCATTTATCTTCATCTACCTTCATTTACCTTTAGTTACCCTCATCTACCTTCAATCGAAATCATCTACCTTCATCCATTTCAATATATCTTCATTCACGTTCATCTATGCCTTCACATGACCTATACCTTCATTTACCTTCATTTACGTTCATCTACCTTCATATACCTTCAGTTACCTTCATATACCTTCGTTCACGTTCATATACTTTCATTTACCTTCATCTTCCTTTATGCACGTTCATTTAGCTTCATCCACCTTCACGTATCCTCCTATACCTCCATTCAAGTTTATTTACCTTCAGCTACCCACGTCTTCATTCATCCGCGTTCATTTATCTTCATTTACCTTTATTCACGTTCATTTGCCTTCATGTACCTTCACTAACGTCC
>NC_090871.1:9144929-9167429 GCF_036669935.1 Montipora foliosa
AAAATTCATTTTTCGTTGCGTGACAGTGAAATCAATTGATTTCAAAACACATTGGGTGTCCTGTGTTACTAGTAAACCGTGATTTACATACACTGATATTCTTTCGTGTTTCATCGTGAATACTTCATAAGGACGTTTCTTGAGCTCTTAGCAACTTCATTATTACTTCATTGTATTAATCTATCCACGTAGACGGTGATGATGTGGATGTGGCTTAGATGAGCGTCGTATCACTCACTCCTTGGCTCAGAGAGCTTCCAGTTGCGGCGCGAGTAGAAATGCAGGTTTCTCAAAGAATGCAGATGATTGCATTTTCGACGTTGCTTTTCTTCATTTACTCATCGGTTAATACCCAGGCACATGCAGAAAATGTGGTGGAAAATGGCGGAGAAGTCGGCGAAGATGATTCAGAATTCCATGACAAAATGTCCCATGAACGAAGGTGAGTGATATTAAAGACACAAGTTTAATTAATAGTCGGTCCGGAGTTTTTCACGAATTTGATACGTGGCGGTACCAACAGAGAGAATAATAATTTTTATTCACTTTTTTGACTCACCTAGTGCAAGATTTTTTGCGTGTATCACCCTCGATCGACAATTTATTTGAATTGGAGTTTGTTAACTGTTTGTACTGATAAAATTGCCCTCCTCAGACGTCAATAAACCTTTTATCAAAATGTTCGTACTGATAAAATTGCTCTCCAAGTCAATAAACCTTTTATCAAAACTTTTGAAGTTGATCGGATAATCATCCCCATGTCAATCGAGTATGCTTTTTCAAAAAAGTTTCCTTTTGAACTTTTTTTTTTTCTGTTGATGCTCCTAACATGCTAGATTCTAGAATACCCCCTCACTTACTTTAGGCCATTTTTGTGCTCCGCGACCTAGCCTCTGAATGGCTGCGAGGCTGCCGGTGACCTTGTAAATGGATACAGTCCTCACTGCTTTTATCATGTAAATTGCAATGTTGTAATTCTAATTAGTCTACATCAACATTACAAAAGCACAAAGGTTTTTATCAAAACAGGGTCACCGGCAACCTCACCTCCATTCTTAGGCCAGGTAAACTAGTATTGGTAGAAATTCACTCACATACTATTATGAATCCCGTAATCAGATTCACCTGCTACTCGTTATCTGTTGAGTGATAGTGAGTAGAAAAAAAGCCTGTGTTTTGAACAAAAACAAAACAAAATCAATAAAAATTGGAATAAGGTATTATGCGAGGGGATCTCTGCTAAACAAATTAGACTACTCATTCTCGTTTTGGTTTAGTCAAATAGTCAACTCAGCAGTACACACCACGAGGATTATCTATTGACTCAGAAAACTCGAAGTCATATTCTCATCACTAAATATACTTTTTAGTTTTGACTGTGGCTGATATTTACCAGTATTTCGTATAAATTTGTTTCAGACATTTGCTGGCCCACCTAGCCGACAGAATGGACTTAGACGGTGAAGGACTAAGGTAGTTCTGAGTTTATGGGTATTAGTTGGAGGTACAGGTGTACCTCCAGTTCAAAGTACTGGCCCGCATTGCTCGAAGCATGGTTTGTGCTAACCAGCATTAAATACCGTGGAAACCTATAGGCTTTGATACCTCTTAACCAACGGTTAGCGTTAATCAGGCTTTGAGCAACCAGCTCCTGGTATCTTGTTGGATCTGTTGTCAAAAAAACACAATACTCAATCTGCAAATAGAAAACATTATTGTTTGGCATCACCATTGAAACCAGTATTTTTTTCCTATCTTGGATATAGAATAGCCAAAATGTTGTTTACGCAGTGGCAATGCTGAACTATTCATAATTTTTGAAGTGAGTTTCAAGCAAAAGCTTTGCCCCCTCTAAGGGAATGACCACAACTGTATTTGCTAATTTTGTAGTTTGGGAAAACATCAATGTCATTTTAATTTTAAGATCTAAACACATTCTTAGATTTCATTATTTATTACACTGTACATGTGCTCTTCCACTTGTCTTTAGACATATTCAGAAGCATTTAGGTGAACAAACTTTGAATGCTGAGGAGAGCAAAGATCTAAAAGATGTTGCTGATGGTGATAACTCTAAAGGTAAAGCTCTTAAGCTGTGCATCCTACCCACAATGCTGTGCTACATCTTTTTAATGCTTTGAAGAATAACCTCTGTACAGCAGAGCTCTCTCAAGTTGGTGTAAAAATTAAAATAAATTCTGCTTGGAACAGAAGTTTGACATTTGTCAAGTCTAGCATTTTAAAATTTAAGTCTTCCGGCCAAAAACTTTTAGCAATTTCAATTCTTGCATTTCATTAACACTGTTAGAATTAAGAAATGATGGAAATTGGAAGGAGGAGTTTTGTTCTTTCCATGCATGCAGCCAGAGGTGGATGTGCATATGAGCTTGAGTTCTACATTACTCACAAGTATTTGTTAACAGGGGCTGCGGAGTACATTTGAAAGTGGGGGGGGGGGGGGGGGGTACGTCTTGGTATATGTATGAGTAGTGTAAATTACTAAATATTTGATCAAGCCAAAAACAACACTATAAGGAAAATTGGTTGGGGGGGGGGGGGGGCTATAGCCCCCTGCCCCTCCCTCTCAGCAGCCCCTGATTAATTTAAAGAATTATATTTCAAAAGCTGTCATATGTGCAGCAGGTTTGAAATGCTGATAGCTGGTAACTGGTAACAGGTAATTCAATCCTAACTGTAACTGGTAACTGGGTTAGGGTTAGGGACCCTAATTACCTGTTACCTGTTACCAGTTACCTTTTAGTTGTTACCTGCATTTTAGACCCACCGTTCACATGTGCATGCAAATTCAGTTTGACTTGCAAATGACGGAAAACAAATATTGTTTTTTTCTGTCATTTGAGTTATGTGTACACTCAAATACAGCTTTCTTTGATTTTTATCTGCAACAGGTATCTTTTATTTCTTCAAATTTCATGATTATGACAATAACGAAAAGCTTGATGGCCTTGAGTGGATGCAAGCATTGACAGACTTTCACCAAGAAGATGAGGAGAACAAAGGAGAATTTAAGGAGGGAGGCAAAGTGTTCCTTGAGCATGAAGCAGAGGCTATCATCGATGAACTTCTAAGTAAACATGATAAAAATGATGATGGGATGATTGACTTTTTCGAATTGATGAACTCTAAAGTTGAGTCCCTAATGACGGACTTGGACAAACTCCAACCAGGGGAAAGTGAAGATCACACTGGAGAGGAACATACACAAAATGCTGAAGAACAGTCATCGCTAGAGCAAGAATTCAATCAACTGCAACAGAACAATGAACAAACAAATGACCAAGGATCACAGGAAGACCAACAACACAATGAGCATCAACAGAATGACGAACAGCAGGTGCAGGACAACCAACAACAAGAAGAAAATAATGAACAAGAACAGAATAGTGAAAAAAATGTGGAGAACCAAGAAACAAATGACCAGGAACAAAAGCAAAATGAACCTAGTTCATTGGAAGAAGAATACAATAGGCAACAGCAACAGCCATAATAAATCTAGTTAGCCCATACGGAAATTAGGGCAGTTTTGAAAAAAAAGAAAATTCACTTGGGGCATTAAGGCTTAATCTGGGTCTTAAAAGGTAACAGAAGAATTGCAAAGTACATAATTTGTCGCAAACTTTTTCCAGAGGTTGGGGCACAAACAGAAAAAGCTCTTGACCATGCATTGCTGATTTACCTTTAGGTAAACAAAAAACCCTTCATTCTGAATTAAGAATTCCTCAGGTTTCCTCGTTTGCTCTTTGAGGACATGATCAGGCAGTGATAAAAGAGTTTTTAGCACTTGCTATAGAGGTAAATACAATCCTTTGTTTTGGTACAGCTGAAACTCCTTTGTGAAAGATGCCCCAACTTTGACTTCTTAAGTGCTTTTTTCCCGCTCCTTGTTTTTCAAAATCAGTTTTGGGTCTTGACCATCACAAGATAAACTCGGAAATTATTTTAGCAACTATAATTCCAGCAACTTTGTTTGGGTACTCTGAAGTTACCACTTTTTAGACAGTTAAAGTACTTCGCAATACTTTTTTAAAACGAATATTTCAAACTCTTAAAATCTCGTATATTAATCACGTGCTTGACATTTTCACAATCTTAAATGAAATGAGCACATCTAACGTCTTTCAGCATCTTTTCACAGACAAATACCGGTAATCATTATAGGATAAAAACTTTGTTTTTATGCAGTATGGAGGAAAGATGATTTTACAAGAAAGTGGTGTCGGTGAATTTTTCCTCTTGGTAAATTAATATTGAGTGTTTTCACGTGACGTAACGGCGGCCATGTTGGTGGCCCTAAACAAGGAAACGGCGGCCATGTTGGTGTCCCCAACTAATTCTCCGGGAATTGAGCTCTATTATCATGCAAAGGCTTCTTTTGTTTCGATGGAAAAACAAGGTTACTGATCACATAAGTGAAAACACTATGTTTACCACAATTGCTTGTAATCTCGCACTCTGATTGGGTAATTTGTCGTTGTCGATTGGAGTCTACACAAGTCTACACAACGAAAAACCTTGAATAACAATGACCACAACCAGGTTTTCTGAGCCCGCGAGACTGAGCACCCCCAGCAAACCATTGTTTTAACGAAATCCGCTGGTCAGCAACCTTGGTTCTGGTCATTGCTGTCTAAGGTCTTCTCTACACAACGCTGCTCGCGTCAATTTGTCACGCAATGTAATAGCCAATCAGGAACGCTCATTTTGGGAATAAACCAATCATATTGCGAGAAAGTTATAGACAATGCTTGCTCTTCCTTTGTGTCATGATTTTGGTCACGCTCTGAAAAAAAAACACTTTCTTTGGCGTGGAATATTGTGGTAGAAAACAAATCGAAAGTGGTTCAGCGTTCTGTGCACTCTTATCGACAACGATATTGGTCATCAAAGTGGTCAAAATTTGTTGTGGACTCACTCGGCTGCGAACTTTCGATTTGTTAACTATTCCATTGTTTAATTTTGGACTTGGATATTACGTTTCTAGCAATGTGACTTTCTAGAAATGTGACTTGCTAATTCATCTTTCAAATCGGCACCCTTAATCCTCACGGTATTAACGAACTCTTTTCATTTGACTAATATATTCCTATTTTTCACGTTGCCATGTTACCACCAATAGCGTAGCTCGTACTCTACTATAAAAACTACACGTAACCCACAATTCCTCGATTCGCTCTGACGAAGGGCTAACGCTCGAAACGTTAGCTTTTAGAATCTCTGTACGGTGGCCAATTTACATTGTCAACTCCGTTGATAAAACCAAATTTTTGTATACTATTTCCCCACCGACGCAGCACCACAGTTTCTTTAGAAACTACCCCCTTCTTTCTAGCAATGTGATTGGCTCCGCAGTAATCTCGGTTATCAGACCATTATATGAGATGATAGCACAAAGTATTGCTAAGCTGAAAACTTCGTGGCGGGCCAGGAAGCATTTTCTGAACTTATAAGAATTTGCTAAACAGTAATTACGTAAATATAATTTCCGCGCCCATGAAGAAATCATGTGGAATCGTAACGGAATCCAACATCTCGTCCGAACTGGTCACGTTTAATGATTTTTAACCGTGTACGTTTTCGTAGGTCCGACATATCAGCCTGCCTTATTGACCCCGTTTATATGGTAACTGACAGTCCCTTGTGAAAATGACACATCTTTGGTTTGTAAAATGACCGTATTAGCATCTTGGCCGATTTGCAATCACCACTGCTCAAAATAAAAGCAGTCATGTTTGCGTTCTTGTTTTTACTTGTTGTCTCTTCGGCCAATGGATTTTCTCTCACGGTTTTGCATACGAACGATAACCACGGTCGTATTGAAGAAACGGACACTCACGGCTTCTTGTGTTTTCCAAACGATGCACAAGCAGGGAGGTGTTTTGGAGGAATGGCGCGCAGAGCTACCATGATAAAACGAATTAGAGCTCGGGAGAAGAATGTGCTGCTGTTGTGTGGCGGTGATGTCTTGACTGGAACACCATGGTATAAAGTTTACCGCGGTAATGCCTCGAGGAAATTCATGAACGAGCTTGGCTACAATGCAATGGTCAGTGACACACCCTAAGCGAAAATTCAGCATGTACACTCACAGTAGTACTGTACAATAACTGCTGTGGCACCTTACTTTAATTTCACCAATCATTCGAAATTCACAGTGGGTATGCGTTTGGCAATTGTACATGTCAGTTGTGGGAATTACTTTGAAAATTACTCACTTGTAGACAGCACGTTTTTGGATCTTTTAAATTCAATCGACGGTTTAGTGGAACGTTTTACGCACTCGTGTTATGGTCACTCGTTTGGCTGAGCTCGTCTTCAAATAGTATCGTTGCCACTGAAGTTTCAAAACGTATTTCTCGACCCGGAAGTGTGTTCATTTACTGCGAAAGAAATTTGATACTTTTTTATTACAAGCAGCCATGCATGTTTGAAAAAGGTTTTCTTTAGAGTAACATGAGATAATAGACAGTAACTGTCAGTAGTCAGATGAACTTTGTATTTGAAAATTATGCTGTCGTAAACAACACGCCTTTGGCTTTGTTTTGTTCAATCGACGTTTTATTGGAACGTTTTGCGTATTTGTGCTATGGCCACAAGTTTGTCTTGCAACGTCTGTCTTTGAGTACTGCCGTTGCCACTAAAGGTTCAAAATATATTTCACGATGCGGAAGTGTGTTAATAGAACGCGGAAGAAATCTGACGCGGTTATAATACAAAGACCAATGCATGCACGCACGATTATGTTTGAAAAGGGATATTCTTTATTAGTATATACTCACTCAGTGATCTTGGTGTTTCAAGCTTAAGCAATAGAGGACGTTTTCCGTGTTTCCATGGCCTCATCTAAACACGAGGGGGAAGAGAATCCGAGACAATTATGCAAACCAGAGACGCAGTCGAGTCGCGAGTCGCGTGTCGTGGGTAAATTGTCGCTTGTATTCATATTCATATTCATATTCTTAAAAGCTAACTTTAGGCCTAATTAGGCATAAGGTTGTTATTGTTTTTCCATGCGCCGAGCTGTGACATAGCACGCCCGAAAACGAAAACGAATACCACGAAAACGTGTCTGCTAACCCAGGATTAGCGCTAATTTCTTACACCTATATAGTACAATCTGCCGCTTGAGTCACGTTGTATAAGCTCCTAATGATATACGTGGAAAAATCAGTTAGTTTCCAGGTGGTACAGAGCAAAAAAGACGTAATTCAGTGCAAATAGAGCTAACAAACCAAGCATTCTGATTGGTCAATGAAGGAGGAAACTTAAATGCGAGCCTTGAATGGCGCAATCTTTGCTCGATTGCGTGATATGCGCACCTTGCTTCAGCATAATTATGATATGCGATCTTCAAATGTTTTTCTGTATATCATGAGTTTTCTCCTGAAATTTGGAATAAATAAGCACATGTAATTTTTTTCAAGGACTACAATTTGCACTTACCCAATTTTGTTCATCTTCGAAAAAATTCACTCCTGCTAATTTACACCAAATTGTACTTGAAATCTTATCATGTGAATAATACCTTGACAAAAAAGACCTTTCATAACAACTTTAACAAAAAATTATCACGTTATTACTAGGCCCTTGGAAATCACGAGTTTGATGACGGCATCGATAACCTGGTGTCCTTCCTAAGCGGACTGAATTTCACAGTTGTGTCTTCAAATCTGAATGTCAGCCATGAACCAAAGTGGCCCCGCTCCCCTCCCCTGTTCGTCAGGTCTAAAGTTCTTGAAGTGGGAGGACAGAAGATAGGCATTGTGGGATATGTTTTAAAGAGTACTCGACTGTAAGTACAATTAAATATCAGTCATACTCGTTATAGAATTAGCCTCATCTCTTTTAAAAGTTTCTTAACTATAGCGTTTGTCCGCAGATTCAAACCTTTTTGCTTCATAAAATTTGATAATCGGGAAGGGATACGTTTGGTGTCACAACATGTCCGCAGGACCCCATAACTCCACTCTACCCTCCTTACGTTGAAAGCGAAAGGACCGTCCTTGTGTATCAGGATGCGTTTTGCAAAAGACTTCATTGTATGCGCTGCACATCTGCATATGGTTCTGAAGCTTCTTTGCTTCTGCAGGTTCTGCAAGCGGTTGCGTTAATGGGAGGGGATATTAACAATCATAGAACGACAAAGGTGTAAATGGAGCGACGCGTAAGCAGGAGAGGTAATATGCTTGGCGCGCTTGGCTTGTCCCCTTACTCGAACGCGCGCGTACCTTCCAGCGTGGCTCATGACTCCCCCACACGCGCGCGTTTACTCCCTCGCTTTGACCCTCGCTACGCAGACTCCCTTTCTAAAACACTGTGTTTTGCGTAGGTATACGTGGCCCGGTCCAGGACCGAATATCAAGTTCCTCTCTGAGGTGGAGTCTGTCAGAAGTGCTGTTAAAGAGCTTCAGAGACAAAACATCAACAAGATTATAGCTGTTGGTCACTCAGGGATTGAGGTGGACAAACAAGTTGCAACAGAAGTGGATGGAGTTGATATAGTGGTGGGAGGACACTCAAATACATTCCTTTACAAAGGTTGTAAAGTAAAAAGCTAAATTAAATATAAAGATGTAACTTATAATAAAAGAGAGGAAACGACGAGCAAAGACGTCAAGGGAAATACAGAAAATAGTATTTGTGATTGTGTAGATTTCATAGCTTTATAGCTAGATAAATATACTTAGAACTTCGTAAAAAAACACTACAGCCAGTTGCACAAATGTTGTAACACCTCATACAAAAAAGTGCGCTTACCGACTTCACAGGATGGCCAAAAAGAAATGTTGTTGGATGGCATGGTGAACATTTTTCTCTAAGTTGTCATGGTAAGATGTTTCCTCTACATTTCGGCAACTGGTTGTACTGTAACCGGCGTCCATTATCAACACCTTTCCCTCCCCCTGACGAAAATACACTCCGGCGTCTATGGAAATTACTGTACAAGGATACGTTTTGTGAATAATAATTCTTGGTCCCATTTCAAGTTTAGTTATTTTTATGTTGTTCCAATAATAGACGAACTGTCTGTTCTCACTTTTGTTTGAGTTAGGTACACCTCCTTCTACAGAGACCCCGTATGGGTCATATCCTCTAGTGATAACACCCAAAAGTAACCCAAACTTGAAGGCCTTGGTTGTCCAGGACTTTGCATATGGCAAATATCTTGGTCATCTGAAAGTTGAATTTGACGAAAATGGCAATGTGATCTCGTGGTCTGGCAACCCCATACTTCTCAATAATTCAGTGCCCAAAGATTCAGTGATTCTTCAACAAGTCCTCCAGATGAAAACTGAGGTGGCAAAGATGACGGAGGTAAGTACAATCCATTGTTAGAATCGCGTAAAAACATTGCCTTGGGATTTTAGCGGCTCTCTCTTCCCTTGACGCAATCTCGTAATAGATGCAATTGCCTTAAAAACTGCCTTTAAATTCATTTTTGAGATGATAATTTACAAATTTCAACGCAATTTAAATGATCTTGAAATTTCGGTTTGGTTGGACAGCGGAATGTTTGAGACCACCTCCGAAGGTGTTCCACTTTGTCCTGTCCAACTGGTGCGAAATATCCCTTTCAATTTGGCAAATTTGTCGTTCTTTTATTGTCTCTTAGTTTTACAAGCCCACGTCAATCTCACAGATTGACACGAACTTATGCGAATCAGTTTATCGGAAAAACACCAACGAATCTGCCCTGAATTTGATCGGGATTGTACATCGTATACTGTTGACACGGAATACTTGAAATTTCAAACCGGGATTTTGATGAAGGGAAAGCCGCTTTGTGTTAATCATGATCTTCGACAAACTTTGCATTGCATAGGTTAAATTGCCAGAAACGGTTATATGTAGCAAAAGAATACCTCTTAGTTCAAAAAAATAATAATTATGAATGATCCAACTAATTAAAAGCTAAAATCTCACTGATTTCCTGTAGGTCAAAGTGGGTTCCAGTTTTGTTTTCCTCAATGGAAGTGATTGCATGTGGAAGGAGTGCAACTTAGGGAATGTTATTACCGATGCCTTTGTGTTCCATTATGCTAATCAATCGGCAAATGATGTTCAGTGGACGGATGCGAGTATTGCAGTGCAGCATGGTGGAAGCATACCTGCATCTATTCCTGTCAGTGCTCAAGGTAGGACCGCACAAGGCGCTGACCAGTCAAGTTAATCGATTTAGTTTCGCTGGTTCTCGCGTCGCAAAGAGCTGTTCACAGAATGTACGATCAGTTGAACAAGGAATTAAGCGCGATAGAAGCAACTTTATCAACATTTAAGAGCTCCCAATGGAAAATTATTCCTTTTAAAAACGTTTTCGTCTATCAAACACCACAAATTTTGCTTTTACCCAGTGCTACGCGATCCTCTAATAAAAGTCCTCAAAGCAAAGTGTGAAGTGCACTGTTGTATATAATGATAGTGAGGATGATGATAAACCACAACAGGAGCCCATCACTTTATTTCTTGAGTCAATCCTTTCCCGAGTATATTTATTTTTAGAACGGCTTTTCCCCCCGAAAAGTGTCGTATTTCCACTGCGAAACGCGAAAAAAAAAACATTCCAGCGTAAGGCGTTTTTGTTGGGTTATTTGACTTAACATAGTTTTGTTTTGAATGGGCTCTCTACCTCGAAACCCTTACGAGATGTTGTTAATTTATTATTACCCTTTGACGTCCAAACCGGCCTAAACCGGCTAGACTTAGTATTTTACTCTGTCTAACGCCAGACGATTTTACTCGTCAATGGGGAACCCCTTGGGAGTCAATGGGTTAATAGTCAGATAATTTCTTTAACTCAACTCAAAACAACAAATAAGTACAGAATAAAAAAGTTGAGATTTACAAACAGCAAAAGTCGTGAATAAAGGAAATTACGTACAAATATCTAGATAATGAGTGAATTGGGATCATCCAAGTGCAGTGATTAATCTAGTGGATAATCCCGACAAAAAAGAAAAAAAAGTAACTCTATTCGAGAAAGGGATGACTCCATATGGAGGGCTCCTGGCCACAACAATTACATTGAACTCCCAAGCTTATCTGGCCGAGTGCAAGTGCTTCTCTAGTTCAGGAAACTGTAAGTCATAATCTAATCAATTCGACGCAGGTCAAATTAGAACCTTGCCGGAGCGTGCGAAACTTATAGTACGCGGAGGAACACCTCTCGTAGTAGAGAACGTACAAACTCAAACTCAAGCAACATATGACAACGGGCCACGGAATCCGAGTAATATTGTGGAAGACAAGTGCCCTCCCCTCTGCCCAACCCTGCTACCGTAATAGCCCAATCATAGCTCTTTATTGTTCTCTGCATTTTAATTTCCTTAGATAATGTCACATATGGTCATATCGCTAACATTGTCCCGTACAAGGCTCTTGTCACAGTGGATGTTGTAGAGTTGAAAGGTCGCGACATGCTCCAGTTATTTGAACGACTGGCATCAAAATTCGACGGAAAAAATCCTAGTGACTCATTCCTGCAAGTCTCAGGTATTTTCACCTTTTTTTCCAGAATTATCCACAGGCCAGGGAAGGCAGTCGAGAGTTGAGCAGTGTTCGACTTCCACGCGGTTCTGTCGGGCTTAAATCTATGGTAGCTTTCCTATGTCTTTCACATGATATGATATGATATTTTATTATTTATGCACGGTAAAATCATCAGCTAAGATTACAAACCATGCTAAGATCTAAATTACAAAAGGTAAAATTTTAAAATGATTACAATAAAATACAATTAAACTATATTAATTCTAAAGCTGCTTTCCATGAATGCCGTGCTTTATACTAAAAAATGTCTTTAATCAGATTTTTGAAAAGCCCAAGAGACTCTGCTTGTCTCGCTTTGAGGGGTAAGCTATTCCAGACAGTAGCACCTCTATAGCTGAAGCTGTTTCTATAATAATTTGTCCGCGGAAACGGAACATTAAGCTTTCTTTCAGAGTCTCTTAAACTATAAACAGATTCGCGGTTTGTAAATTTAGAACATAGATATTCCGGTGCTAGCCCCTGAAGACACTTATAGACCATTGTGGCCAGCGCAATTTGTTGCTGGCTAACTAGATTTTTCCAGCCTAAAATTTTGAATAGCTCCCTAGCATTTGCATCAAAATTAGAGAAGGTCAAAACTCTGGCTGCTCTATTTTGCAGTTTTTGTAATTTGTCATGTAACGTGATACCACAGTTTCCCCAGACGACATTGCAATAGTCAAAGTGCGGTTGAAGTAAAGCGTGATAAATAGAGCGCAATGTCGTCTGAGGAACGAGATGCCTTACACGTTTGAGGGCTCCAATTCCAGAAGTTACTTTCTTTGTCAGTTTATCGACATGGCTACTCCAGTTAAGATTATTATCAATAAGCACGCCCAGGGATTTAGCAACAGAAACTTAAGTGATAGGAGCACCATTAATCTCGGGAATTGGAGGATTTGTGAGAGCACACAACCTCTGCCTTGATCCAATCAGCATAAATTCGGTTTTTGTCATGTTCAGGGTAAGTTTGTTTGCTATCAACCATTTTTTAACATTTTCTAGATCATGGTTAAGACTTGATTCTATGTCGCCTGTATTGTCACCCGCATATGTTAGGTGGGTGTCATCTGCGTACATCCATGGCACACAATTCGTTAGACAATTTGGCAGATCATTGATATATAGCAAAAACAACAATGGACCCAAAATAGTCCCTTGAGGGACGCTGCAACTTAGTGAGCAAGTTTTAGAAAGTGATCCATTAATGGAACACTTTTGAGTGCGGTTGTCCAAATAGGACTTAAACCAGTTGTAAGAAATGCCATGTATGCCGTAATTATTTAAATTAGATAAAAGGATCTCGTGATTAACCGTATCGAAAGCTTTTTTTAGGTCTAGGAAAACAACAGCGTTTATTTTTCCTCGGTCAATGTTGTAAGCCCAAGTATCCGTAGCCCCAAGTAGAGCCGTAACGGTGGAATCTGAATAGAGCGAAAACCAGATTGGCATTTACATATTACGTTATGCTTTGTTAGGTACGCATATAATTGGTTGTAAACTATTCTTTCGAACACTTTGGCTATAACCGGGATAACGGAAATTGGGCGGTAATTGTTTAGGTCATCACGTTCCCTTGTTTGAATAGTGGAGTGACCCGTGCACACTTCCAGTCGTCTGGGAACACACCTACATTTAATGACTGATTGAAAATATAGCACAGCGGTTTGCAAATAAGATCCGCGCATTCACGAATAAGTCGAGAAGAAATTTTGTCAAGGCCGACTGCCTTTGATTTTTTCAGTTTATTCAGCAGTGAAAATACTTCATTTGTGGAGGTTGGGCGGACCTGAAACTCCTTATCCGTGCTAGTGAGATAATTCAGATAGCTGTTGCCATCTGAAGAAGGAATATCACTAGCAAGTTTCGGGCCAATGGTAGCAAAATAACGGTTAAATTCGTGCGCTATTTCTGCTGGAGCTGTTACTGATTGCTCATCTACATTCAGTTGTTTCACAGACGTTTCCACGAAATTTCGGGAAGACAGCTCATTGATGATCTGCCAGGTTTTGCGGGAATCACCCTTATGCTCGTTTAGCATATTTTGATAATAAACTTGCTTCGCTAGCCTAGTCGCACTATTGACTTTGTTCCGCTGTCTTTTAAAGTGAACCCAATCATTAGGATTTTTTGATCTAATTGCTCTGAGTTTCAAAATATCTCGATCGTGCATCTGTTTTTTAAGCTCAGAAGTAATCCATGGGGAACCCCGCGCGCGAACACGAGTGGTTCCCAATGGAGCGTGCTTGTTAACAATAGCCAAAAAGGATTCCTTCCATTCATTCCACATATCATTTGGATTGGAAGAATTGTTTAAGTGATCCCAATCTTGAGATGCAACATCGCTACGAAATTTATCACGGTTAAAATTTCGAAAATTCCTATAGGTTATATTAGTGTGACCCTTACTCTGTCCATTAATGGCTAATTTTCGATAGACATAGACCATGCTGTGATCGCTAATGCCAATATGACGCACACCTGAGCATAACACCTTGTCAGGACAGTTAGTAAAAATTAAATCAATCAATGTTGCAGAAGTTTCGGTTATTCTTGTTGGTTCTGTTATGAGTTGTTGAAGACCATAAACATCCGTGATAGTTAATAATTTGCGTGTATCGCTATCAAACTGGGATGCGGCCATATTGCAATTTAGATCCCCTAAAAGGTAGAATTCAGTATTAAGGGAATGCAATTTCCCAATCAACTCTTCAAAAGGAGAAAATATACCAATAAGCGAATTAGGTGGTCTATACCACGTAGCAACAATAAATGATTTAGAACGAGGTTTGCGTATTTCAATACAAAGGTTCTCAAGACTGTCCATGCAAAGATCGTTGCGCACCGAAAAGTTAATTGACTTTTTTACATAAAAGAAACGAACAGAAACTACAGGAACGGAGGAATCAAAATTGTGTAAAGGGCAAGTTAAAACGCAGCTCAAAAGGGTCTTTTGAGCAAAGAAACAAAAATAAACTAACCAAGAAAGTAAGCATGCAATAAAACAGTGTCACTACAACGGAGGACAGGGAATGACAAGCCAGATGTCTGAACCATTATATCAAACAATTAAGCACTTGACGGAAATGTACCAAAAATGCCCCTCCCTCCCCCTAACGCTCCCCCTTCCTCCTCTCCCTACCAGTGATAAAGAGATTTTTCACTTTTAACTTTTTTGACCATGCACTTTAGGTCTCCAAATAACGTACGACATCGCAAAGACTCCTGGTAAAAGAGTCGTAGACTTTAAAGTTCGCTGTGCCGCCTGCCAAGTCCCTGCTTTTGAGCCACTCGATAAATCAGCCGTGTACAAGGTAATCCTGACATCAATGTTGGCGCGCAATAGTTTTGTCAAGGAGAAGAGATTGTCTCATCGAGTTGGTATTACAGACGACATGGCAATTGTGAACTATTTCAAGGCCAGGTCCCCCGTTACGACTGGAGTGGAGGGCAGAATCACCTTCGCAGACACGAAAGTATGTGGTGGCGCTAAGAGCCTTCAGACTTTGAATATGCTATTGGCACCTATCATAATCGCACAATTAGTAGTATACT
Source organism: Montipora foliosa (assembly GCF_036669935.1). NCBI lineage: Eukaryota > Metazoa > Cnidaria > Anthozoa > Scleractinia > Acroporidae > Montipora > Montipora foliosa. The sequence continues at coordinate 9,160,029 of NC_090871.1, forward strand.
ATGTGGTTTGAAGAGGTTCTGTTTTGCTGGACCTAATATAATATCTATTGAAGAGAGTTGCCAGGAAAAAAAATGTTAGGAAAATTAAAGTAGATTTCAGTTGAGTGTTGAGCGTTAATTTCGCGATTGTTTTGCAAGTCATCGATTTTACGCTTGATGATTGGCTAAAAAATCTCGCGCCACTTGCTTTTTCTTCCACGCGCTTAAAGAGATTTACCAGATTTAAGAAACGACGACGGCTACGCCACAAGACAATTATATTATTGGTTAAAAGAAGAAGAAAAATAATCGTGCCGCACGTGTGGCACGCATTTTAGCCCATATTATTTCGGTACTCTGCACAACGACGAAGACGACGAGAAATCAGCAAATTTGAAGTGCTGATGACAACGTTTCCATACAAATGTAAACATTTCATTCTCAATTTGTACTCTCAAACCGCTCGAACAAATTTGTTTTGTCATAAATACGTTGTTAGACGATCCAGATACTCTTGGCCTGTGAGCAAGCTCTCTTAAAGAAAAACGTAATAAAGCTTTATAACCTGCATTTTGTCTGAATAAACCAGTTTTTGCCACTGGACTTTCAGAATCTTGCGCGCACATTGTACCCAATTACCTTCCATCGCGCTCAAGACATGACGAAGTCACGCAACGCTCTAAGAAGCGATGCGTCAAAGCGGCTGCAAAGGATCTTTCAGGGGTCATCTTGCATTTCCTATTTGACTCAAAAATAAATGTAACGCCATCCAAATCAACTATGCTTGCCTTGATGTTTGTTTTTTCATTTCTCTTTTCTTCGGTCAATGGATTTTCCCTCACCGTTTTGCATACGAACGATAACCACGGACGCTTTGAAGAAACCGACACTCACGGCTTCATGTGTTTTCCAAACGATGCACAAACAGGGAAGTGTTTTGGAGGAATGGCGCGCAGGGCAACTATTATCAAACAAATCCGTTCGCAAGAGAAAAACGTTCTTCTGTTGTCAGGCGGAGATGTGCTTACTGGCACATTGTGGTATACAGTATACCGCGGTAATGCGACAAGAGATTTTATGAACGAACTGGGATACGATGCTATGGTGAGTAAGGATATCAACACCGGGGTTGAAATTTAAGCCTGTGTGCCCTGCAAACAGAGCTAAGATGCTGCTCGCAGGGAAGCCCGTGTGACCTTTTGGGTCATTTTGCTACATTGTAGCTTCAAAAAAATTAGATTCGCGTGGTAAGTTTTAAAGAATGAGGGAAACGTTTCTGTCATGGCTTTTTTGACGGGAAATTTCCCTTTGCATTTTGCATTTAAGTTCTCTTGTGTAAACAGGGTTACGACAGCCAAAACACTCTGCAGACGATAAGCAGTCAAGAAACGGCCAAACATTTGGCTTATGGCTTGAATTCAAGCGGTAGACCCCTCAACCCGAGATTCTCATAACAAAATGTTTGTAAAATAATCGAACTGTTCGTAAATACTCAGAAATACTGATGAACAATCATCACTGTTGAACGTCACACTACCCCCAATCAATCCATACCACATGGGTCCCCATCACCTCGCGCGCTCCTCGCGCGCATGCCGCGCTCTGTTGTCATCAGTGAGACATCACGGAAACGACAACGCCAAAAGGCAGTGATATTTAACAATTATTGGCTGAGGGCGAGGTGAATATCGGTGTGATGACTTAAAAAATATGCATTTTCTTTAAAACAATTAATGTCTTCGTCTGTCACCTCGACAAAACGGCTTGCGGCCATTTTGTAGAAACCGCTTAGGTGATTATCGCGTAAAAATCACCTCAAGTACAACCAATCAGCGCAGAGAATTTTCAATAATCGCCTATGTAATTATACTTATATTGGTTAAAAGAAGATAAACGATCGTGCTGCACGTGTGGCACTTTTCCGTACCCGTCAAAACAACGACTTGAAATGACCAACAACTGTGAATCTTTCCTTCTCTCTCTTCACTTCAAATTCGTCGGTGCCAATTCAGTTGTAGGATACTTCGCCCATATTGTACAACGTTAACAAGAGGGAATGATCGTGAAATACTTAAGATAGCTTAAAGTTATATTTTGAAGCAACGTTAGCCGTCGTGGTTTCTTAAACTCCCAATTTCAGAGATGACGAGACCAGCGACTGCAGCGAGAAAGTATGCTAGAAAATAATTGGTTTGTCAGGACGATTGTGGGCTTGAGCTTGTAAATATAACCTCGTTTCATTCTGTATTTTTGTTCTGAAACCTTTCTTACCCACTTTATTTTAGGATACTTTGCCCATATTGTACAATTCGAACGAGATGGAGTAGTCTTGTAAGACTTACGATAGTGCATAGTTATATTTTAAAGTGACGTATTCGTCAACGTCGCCGTCTCAACAGAATAGGGAGCTTAAGCAAAGACGACGACCACGGCTACCAGAACGTTATCTAAAAACGTTACTTCCCGTTACTGTAATAATTATGCGATTATGACGAGAACAGAAAAGAAATGTATCAAAATGTAAAACACTCCTCCAGGGCGTGAAGAACTATTGTTTTTGCTAATTACGCAAGTTGCTTGTGCTCATTCTGACCCAACCTCCCTCCTTCGTCACCAGGCCCTTGGGAATCACGAGTTTGATGACGGCATCGACAACCTGGTAGCCTTCTTGAACGGACTGAATTTCACAGTTGTATCTTCAAATCTAAATGTGAGCCAGGAACCAAAGTGGCCCCGCTCCCCTCCCCTGTTCGTCAGGTCTAAAGTCCTCGAAGTCGGAGGACAGAAGATAGGCATTGTGGGATATGTTCTGGAGAACACTCCACTGTAAGTACATTTTAAATCTTAATTTGAGCAAGGGACCCAAGTCGCCCCACAATTTCCCTGGAGTTCCAACCCCAGCTGAAAATTGACATGAAATCGACCAGTAGAAAGCAGACTTGCAATTGTAATGAGTCTGAATTGAGATCAAAGTCAGTTGCATTTTCCCTGGTCAGATTTCAAAAGTAAAGGATAAATTTATGAGAGGATGTTTCGACTGGAGAATATAAGATAAGAGACCGAATCCCTGTGTTCTATGATAATTATTTAAAATTTATTCTTAGATCGCACCTGTGCAGCGAAGGTTAATTTTTTTCAGTTGTTCCCACATTGCGGGGTCCACTTCAACACCAATTGACCAATAAAGTGCGTCCTTGAAATGACCAAAAATTGTGACAGTAAACTACTAATAAAAATAGGTTGATTTTCATTAGAATGGGTCGGCCAGATATGTCGGGGGATTCGCCATCTTCACCCCTGGCCGCGACATATTTCCGGCATATTTTAACAACAAAAAGAAATGTGATATGATAATCATTGGGATGGATGTTGCTGCCTTCAACGCAGACGTCAGATCCAACTTGGAGGGTCTCTGTTTACTTTCTCAAACGTGCCGACCACAGAGGATCCAATTGTCATAGCCTGGTCAAAAAAATCGTTGGGCTTTTGTTATAAAGATGAATGTGACATGAATATGTAATGAACCCACAACTCACAATCACAATAGGCCATTTTCGAAATATCAAATATTCAGCTTGATAGTGAGGCAGTGAGGACGAAACAATAGAAACAAGTTGGAATCAATGCGAAAAATATTTGCATATCATCATTTGTCTTTGTCCTCTAAAGCTCTCTTTCAAGCTGAATTTAAATATATCGAAAAAGGCCTATTCGTTGCACGCGTACAAAGAGTTACAAAACGTACGAGAATGGATACTATCGTCGTGACCACACAAAAAGCTTTGTCAATACGGTTGGGCATGCTCTCCGAACATTACAATACGGACGTGTCTTTCTGAGAAGCAAGTACAAATAGCGAACCGAATAAATCAAATTCAAAGCGAAAACCATCAAATTCATTCCCTGACTTAAACCAAAAGAAATCTCTTTTACCTTACGATGACAAACGCTTCATTTTAGAAGACGGGTGTCATACACTCGCCCACGTACGGACATTACTCGATTCATGCACGCTAAGAGTTCATGGTAGTGCAACTGCATTTTCGCACGAGCATTGTTTGGAATTGATAACTTTCATGAATACTGAGAATAAAAACAGGATTTACACACCATAAAATGGTCTATACCTCATAAAATAAACGGGGTCAAAGAATACCTTCACAGCCGCATTTTGAACATTTCCTCGAACAGAAATATAATTAATATTTATGCTTACTCGATTTGGGCGAATTTCTGATTGGCGGAGATCAACAATGGCTCACCTCACAAGTCCAGCCGTATTTCAGGGCTGATCGCTGGCTCATTTCTTGAATCAGCGCCTGGTAATCGAGCGTAGTTTCAAAAACGTGCGCGCGCCGGGATAAAAGCAAGCCTAAATCTAGTCAGACCTACAGTAAGACCTAACTCACGAATAAGGGCTATTAAGTCAGAAAGACACGATTAAAAGGACTTGTTGTATGCATTGGTATTTCGGTTGCATGATGCTTTACTGAATATAACAACTGCAAAACAACCCCAACAATTAAACACTTTTCAAAAACAAATTTGTCGCTGTCACTTTATGTGTAGGTATTCAAGACCAGGTCCAGGACCAAACAGCAAATTCCTCCCGGAAGTGGAATCAGTGAGAAGTGCTGTGGAGGAACTAAAACAGAACAACATCAACAAGATTATAGCTGTTGGTCACTCAGGGATTGAGATGGACAAACGAGTGGCAAGAGAAGTGGATGGAGTTGATATAGTGGTGGGAGGACACACAAATACGTTCCTCTATACAGGTGAAGGTTCGTCTTTATTATAAAGAGCTAAGAGAGCTAAGAGAAAATTGTCCTTGATCCATGATTGCCTGAATGATAGGCGGAACAAAACTATCATCTTCTCTTTTTTGCATTAAAACAATTAATGGATATCCAGTTCACTGAAGCATGATACAGTCCCAAGAGTAAATCACTTGTATTGTTTTTATGTAAAGAGCCCCCAAAGCGCGCGTATTGAATTATGAGGTGGGGATAATAGTCTATGAGAGTTTTATTGTTTTTGTCCACCAACAAGGCAAGTTTATCCATGACGAAACGTTCAAATGTTTTCACTAATGCGAATTTTACCAGGCTTCTCTGACAAATGGTTTCATTCCCTTATTTATTTCTTGTTTTAATGGGCTTGTAACGAACGATATTGTCGTTGCGGTTTGCATCGAAAAACCAAAAGCTAAAGTCTGTAGAATTTGCTTTTCATTTACGAAAAAGAAACACCCACCTCACTGCAACAAAATTTTCCAGTGATCGTGAGGGTAGATGCTATTTCATCCATTTCAAACCATAATACTCTTCCGCCTCTCTATCGGTGGGAGGCGCGTTGGCCTCATGGTCAGTGTGCTCGACTCCAGATCGAGTGGTCCGGGTTCGGGTCTTTGCTGGGGACATTGTGTTGCGTTCTTGTTCTTGCAAGACACTTTACTCTCACGGTGCCTCACTCCACTCAGGTGTATAAATGGGTACCGGCGAAAGTGCTGGGGGTAACCCTGCGATGGACTAGCATCCCATCCAGGGGGGAGTAGAAATACTCCTAGTCGCTTCATGCTACAGAAACCGGAGATAAGCGCTGGCCTGATGGGCCTTCTAAGCTCGTAGTGGAGTTTACCTTTACCTCTCTATCGTTTAGGTACATCCCCTTCTTCGGAAACCCCATATGGTCCATATCCTCTAGTTATTTCAAAAGATGGGAACCCAGAATCTAAGGCACTGGTTGTTCAAGACTTTGCCTACGGAAAATATCTTGGCCGCCTCAAAGTTGAATTTGACGACAATGGTCGAGTGATTTCTTGGTCTGGCAACCCCATACTGCTAGACAGTAAGATCCAGAAAGATCCGATAGTTTATACGCTGGTTCAGCAGATGAAAGGTCCAGTGGCCAAAGTTTCAGAGGTGAGAGCTAAGGCTAAAACCTTTTTGTCTAATTTTAGCTCATTTTTTTGTCTGTTATCTACAGACACCGTGCAACTTCGAAAAGAGAGATAAAAGTAATAAGAGAACTTTTATGCTCTTTTGACGGCATGCGCACTACCATTTCTCGTACACGCAATGCTTAAGGCGCCGTTAAACTCGGAAATTTTTCGTGCAACTTGTCTCGTTTTCGATGATCAAATAAGGTTAAAGGAACATTTTCATTTGCTGCTGCTGCAAACCCTTGAGGCACAAGTTCCAGGACAGATGTTACATCACGCAATGATTGAAAAAGTTGTTGCAATTCTACTTTCCGCAACGGTTTGTGCAACTTGTCTTGCAACGTTTTTGGCCGTTGCAAGGTATTTTACATTGGCAAATGTCTCGGGCCACTTTTCTCGCCATGGCGCCGCTAGACAAGTCGCACCAGAAGCGCCTTCAATCTCTCAGTCTAATTTTAAATTACCCCACACTTTTTATGTCCCTTGAATCCGTCATTGCGCTCCATATCCTCCCACATGCCGGTGGTTCATTTCACGGATATTTTGAGCTTAAGATACCCGGTTCAGTAGAAGTCGAAAGAGATAAAAAGTCACCGCTCATCGAGCTACGGACTTCAAAACAAAGCTACATATCTTCTCTGATCAAATCGAAAGTATCTAAAATTTTGAACATTCAATCTTTTTGAATATCTACTGCTCGTATAGTGCAGTCTGTCTCTCTGTGTTTGCACTGTACTTACTTGTGTCTTTCTTTTGTTTTGCACGTAAATCGACCATTTTACAAATGAATGAAGGGGGTAGTTTCTAAAAAAAACTGTGGTGCTGCGTTGGTCGGGAAGTAGTATACAAAAATTTGGTTTTATCAACGGAGTTGATAATGTAAATTGGCCACCGTACAGAGATTCTAAAAGCTGACGTTTCGAGCGTTAGCCCCTCGTCAGAGCAGACTTTTGGATTCGCTCTGAGGCAGGGCTAACGCTCGAACCGTCAGCTTTTAAAATCTCTGTACGGTGGCCAATTTAAATTATTAACTCTGTTGATAAAACCAAATTTTTGTATATGACCATTTTACAGTTGTAGATAGGTTACCTGGCCTAAGAACGGAAGCGAGGCTGCCGGTGACCCTACTTTGATAAAGAACTTCGCGCTTTTCTAATATTTATGAAAGTAAAGTAGACTACTGCACGACTGACAAAACAACGCGAAAATTTATTTTTATTGATATTTCGGCTAGCCAATACCAGCCTTCATTAGGTTTATTTGGAGGTCTAACTAATTTACAGAATATGTATATACACACGTTATGCAGTAACCGCGCACCGGTGGCTCAGTTGGTTGAGCACCGGGCTGCTATGCGGAAAGTCGTGAGTTCGACTCCGGCCGGACCAACACTAAGGGTCTTAGAATAACTGAGGAGAAAGTGCTGTCTTTGTAATTACATCTGCAAATGGCTAGACTTTTATTTCTTCTTGGATAAG
>NC_090871.1:9172429-9184929 GCF_036669935.1 Montipora foliosa
CCCTATGGGGAGTGGTCAATTATGTTTGTATTGTATTGTACTGTACGCCTAATATATTACCTTTTAAATACAAGGACTTGACTGTTTTCAGCAAACAACTCAGTTTTAGGAACCGAAGAAGTAGGCGTGGTGCTTAGGGCTTGCAATTCTTCCGGAGAGTCGCTTATTCAGACCATTACCATGACCTTCGTTTGTTTCCCTCTGTGTCATAGATGCTGTCACTTATGGTCATATTGTGAACAGTTGTCCCTATAAGAACACGGTGGATGTTGTAGAACTGAAAGGCAAGCATCTCCTTCAGGTTTTCGAGCAAGTGGCATCACTGTACGATGAAAATAAACCCAGGGGATCATTTCTGCAAGTTTCGGGTATTTTTTAAAATTTTTTTTCTTCACATACAGAATGCACGCTGTACAGATGTTAGGGAGTTTAAAGGCGCCCGCAAACGAGGAAACAAAGTTTCGGAAACAAATGTTTCGCCGATTGCGGCCCCCGGAAAATCTGTTGCGGAAGATTCGCTTCCCGAGAAGCAAAAATGTTCTTGAATCTGTTCAGAAACATTTTGCTTCCTGAGCAAATGTTTCCTCGTTTGTGCACCAAGGAAACATTTCAGGAAGCAAATGGTTGCAGTCTCGCTTGAGAGAAACGCAGTATAACACTACTGTTGACACTACTCTAATGTCAACTCTCTGGTGTTTTGAATCCCTAGGGGAACAATGAACAATAGAACTTGGTTTTAACACCAGTGTTAACTCCCTAATGCGACCACAACCAATGTTTCCGCAACAATGCTTGCGGTCGCATTGGGGAGTTAACACTAATGTTCAATCAAGTTCTGTGGACTTCTTTAGCTTGTACGTTTCGTTTTCCCATTTCAGACAACGTGATGTTCCCCAGGGAATTTTCCTTTTGCTTTTTCATATGTTATGCATACAAGTGCACGTGCATAAGACGACATTTGAAAGAAACTGTTCCCCAGAGTAACACCACGTGGTCTGAAATGGAAAAACAAAACGTGCATGCTAAAGAGATCCATTGTTCAATGTTCCCCTGGGGATTCAAAACACCAGAGAGTTGACGCTATAGAGTAGCGTCAACACTAGTGTTAAGGCCTGTTTGAACAGTTTCGACATTTGCTTCAACATGTATTTAACATTTAAAAATAGAAGAACCGTAGCCAGGGTAAAACATATTAAAAAATTATTATAAAAAACGTTCACTGGCTATATACAGTTAAAAACTTTCGAGCTTTCGGCTGTCAGGCTACAGCCTTCAGTGGAAATGAATGGAAAAAATGATGACAACTACAATATATACAAAAATAGGTGTGAAAAAGAATATAAAAACGGGAAAAAATATTTGTCAAAAAAACTAATTGTTCTTTTTTAAAAGAATGGAGTATTGATTAGGGAGCGGCCTAGAATTGTTATCTGCATGATCTATCGAAGCGGTGTGCCAAGATTCCAGTGTCTTGCGGGTACGAGAAGAACCCTTGTCAATCACTTGGGAATTTTTAAAGTCAATAGAGTGATTTGAAGACCAAGCGTGTTTAGCGATGTTGGAGCCTCTTGCGTAAGACTCTTCTCTTGCCGTTGACTCTTTCCATAACACACTCAACAGTATCGATCAACACATCTCCTTTACCATCGAAGAAGAAAACAATAACCAGATCGCCTTTCTGGACGCTTTGGTTACTCGCAAGGATAATGATCTTATTATTGAGGTTTACCGTAAACCAACCCACACTGATAGGTATCTCGATTTCTTCTCCCATCATGACAAACGACACAAGACCAGTACAGCTGAGACTTTGTTACATCGCGCAACTAATCTCCCGAGCACAAAACAAGGAAAAGAGAAAGAACTTATTCATGTCATCGACGCTCTACAATCTAACAATTACCCCCAAAATGTTATCTCCAACATACTAAAGAAGAAATCTTCTACTCAGCGAACAAATCCCATCCCAACACCTGAGGAACTTGTTTGCATGTTTTTTAAATGGGTTGCACCCTCCGAATTCTCCAATTATGCAGTCCTCCCCTATATTAATGGCATTTCTCAGCCTCTAACTAGACTCCTTAGAAAACATGATATTCGAGTTGTCAGCAAGCCATTCAAGACTTTACAACAGGAGTTTCCCTCTCCTAAGTCCCGCCCTCCGATCGATCTTCAACCTAACGTGGTTTACAAAATATCTTGTGCCGACTGCCCATGGAGTTATGTTGGCGAGACTGGCAGATTCTTTGAAACCAGAAAAAAAAAGAACATATGAGGAATGTGAAGTCTTACGCAAGAGGCTCCAACATCGCTAAACACGCTTGGTCTTCAAATCACTCTATTGACTTTAAAAATTCCCAAGTGATTGACAAGGGTTCTTCTCGTACCCGCAAGACACTGGAATCTTGGCACACCGCTTCGATAGATCATGCAGATAACAATTCTAGGCCGCTCCCTAATCAATACTCCATTCTTTTAAAAAAGAACAATTAGTTTTTTTGACAAATATTTTTTCCCGTTTTTATATTCTTTTTCACACCTATTTTTGTATATATTGTAGTTGTCATCATTTTTTCCATTCATTTCCATTGAAGGCTGTAGCCTGACAGCCGAAAGCTCGAAAGTTTTTAACTGTATATAGCCAGTGAACGTTTTTTATAATGTATTTAACACTTTGTTGAATCAAATGTTCGGTGCGTTTGAACAGTTCGTCCAACATTGTTGAAAGGGTAAAAAATGTTGAAAGCTTGTTAAAAGCGTGTTGAATCAAGTTTAAATCTGTTTAAACTTGATAATTGCCGTAGTTTATCTGCCGTAGTTTATCTGAACGAGAGAGACTGGTTTCTAGTTCTTAGTTCCTCGCAATCAAATTTCGCGAAAGTGTTGGTTCTTTTGTTATCGCAATGTTGGAACCGTTTGAACTGCGTCCGCACAACTTTGTTTTTGCGTCCAACATTTGCCCAACATCCGTTCAAATTTTGTTGAACGAATGTTGGTCAAATGTTTAAACCGTTTAAGCAGGCCTTTACACTGCGTTTCACTCAAGTGTAACCGCAACCAATGTTTCCTCGTTTGCGGGCTCCTAATTTCATTGGGTAAAAGAGGAAAAAATAATCGTTCTGCACGTGCCGCGAGCATTTCAGTGCATTTCTTTGCGTTACTCTGCGTAACGACGTAAAATCACCAAATTTTAAATTTTGGTGACAACGCAAGGATACTACAACGAACAATTCATTTTCTGTGTTTACTCTGAAACCGCTCGTACCAATTAATTTTAAGGATAATTCGCCCACATTGTACGAAGTGGACGAGACGGAATACGACGTTTTCAACCAATCTCTAGAGACACCAATAACAATAGAGAAATGTTTGACTTCTGGTGGACGAACAAAAGAAGCTAATGAGAGATCTTCTTTTTTTCGTCCAACAACATGGCGGCGATGACGTCACGTGTAAACGTCCTATAATCGTGATAGACTTACGATAGACCCAAGTCTTATTTTAAGGGGGCTTTAAAGATCTTAAAATCACTACACCGAAAACAAGAACCACATTAGTGCGAGGAAAACAAACAGTAACTACTTCCACCAAATCTCCATTTTCCTTGAAGCCTCATCTACACTAATGCGTTGTTAAAATTCTCGATTTCATCTGAGTGAAAAGGCAGCAAAATGTTTATATCCACGCTTGAGTTTTTTCCCGATAATCGTTCTCATCCATTTGTTGCGTATCCACATTAAAACGGGAGCGTTCTAAAAACGAAGATATGTCTAGAATATACCTGCTTATTAACCTGGCATTTAAATGAAAGTGAGGCTGGAGTTGACCTTGTTATGGTACAAACCTCCCTGCTTTTCTTATGTCAAGGTTGTTGCTCTCGTGCTCATTAGTTGTAATTTCCATAAGGCAAGAGTGTAGGGGTACCCTTCACTTTGCTCGAAGACTTTGGTTCAGGAAAAAAAGTGACCTTGCGATTGGTCTTACGACACTCATATTATCCATTGACTTTCAGGACTTCAAATTACGTACGACCTGGCTAAGGCTTCTGGTGAAAGAGTCGTGGACATTAAAGTTCGCTGTGCCACCTGTCAAATCCCTGTTTACAAGCCGCTAAATGAATCGGCGATTTACAAAGTCATTCTCTCCTCTTACTTGGCTCGGGGAGGAGCGGGCTTCGGTGTAATCACACGGAACAAACTGTCCCATAGAGTAGGGAGTGTTGTCGATAATGTTGTGGTGATGAATTATTTCAAGGCGAAATCTCCAATACTGACAGGAATAGAGGGTAGAATTAAATTCATCCAAGGTGACCATTCCGTGATATGCAGTTTAGTGGGCAATCTGTCTTTGAGTGTAGCTGTGACATTTGTCGCAATTTTCTCTCCGTTTGTAATGCGTGTCTTTGTGGAGCCTTAAATGAATAAATCACTTTATATTTGATATGTAAATTAGTCGAAGAGGAACCCTAACCAGCATAAAAGCACAAGCGTAACTCAAGTGAAAACACCACAACATGCGCATACTTATCGAAAGCTTTTTGCTAATGCGCATGCTCTAAAAGTTATCTGACCATAATTCAATCAATCCCAAATGGACGTACCACATGGGAGACAAAATGACCTTAGTTTCAAATACAAATGGGGATGAATCTACCATCGGAAAGGTATATGTCACATTTTTTCATGGGTTAACAATTCCCCCACAGGCAATTATGGGTCCAAACGGGACTGGTTAACGACGCGCGGCCCGAATGTTCGGGATGGAATTAACGTTAGCTCTGGCGCAGCGTCTAGGGCCGGGTTGCTCCAAGCATGGTTAGTGCTACCCAGCGATAAACGGCTGGCGCTAACAAGGCTTCGAGCAACCGGCTCCAGGTCTAGGGTTTAACGCTAACCAACGTTAAATACCACGGAAACCAATAGGTTTTGATGCCTCTTAACCAATGGTTAGCGCTAACCAGGCAACCGGCCCCAGAGGTACAGCGACTACGGTGTTTATTCCCCAGAGCCTAGAGATGATGCCTTTTGTTTAGGACTGAATTTTAACGTATCGAAAATGGTCTATTATTCTAACTTGTCTTGCTCAATTTAGGATGCTTGATATCTGGAGCTAACAGAAAAGGAATGAGCTTGAAAAAACGCGAAATTTCAGTCTGATGTTTGTCGTAAACGCGATGCAAAAGAGATCCAGCAACACGTTAAAGAAAAGGGAAATGTCGGATTTTCGCTTTAAGTTTCACGTAAAGTGGAGTGAAGCTTGTTACTTTGGCTTCGCGTGACCCATGGCATCTCTAGTTAATAAAAAAACTAAAACTAAAACAAAAACTCGGAGTCATTTTTGGAAATGACGCTATACATGTATATATGAAGCTGTTTTGCGCACAGGGTGTCTGTATGTTCGAAATATAAAGGAATGTATGATGTTTGATGCAAACCAATTATCCAATCAGTGTGGAGCAAACAGCGTGACGGTTGCCCACGAAATCTCAGCCGCGGTTGTTGGTCGCTCGAAAAGCTGCATTTCTCGAGTATTACTCGGCGGTTAGCGCTTGGATTTTGAATGGATCTTCGATTGAATGGCACGAGAAGAAGCGTCAACCTTTCAGCGTCAGTGTTCGATTTGAAAGCCGGGCGATTCTAATTTCTGGGTGAAAATCGGCTTGGAGCTGGAGCGGTCGAAAATGAGCTTTCCACCCTTGTCTCCTTCTTATAACGTGTTATAAGGTGTCAGCCGCAGAAATGACAATACACAAAGACTGAGGTAGGTTTACGTTTATTTTGAGCTTTAACGTAGTCATTTCTCGATGTAAGTTTACGATATTAGGACTCTTCAATATTTGCCATACATTTCTTTATATTTCGAACATACAGACACACTGTGTGGGCTCCCTGTGGTCAACAAAGTCAACGTGAGTTCATGCAGAAAATTGCGATAAGGAGCCAGATATGAACGATCTATGACCATGAAACTCATTTTTTCCTTGTTTCACTTACCGGAAATGGTTTTCGGGTTCTTTATTTTCCATACAACTTGTTACGTAGAGGGAAAACGAGAAGAAAATTCCGCGTATACGGCAAACGCGAAAAGGCCTTCTTTCACGAAGAAACGGGAAGCGGCAGCCGGTAAACGCAGAAAATGGCGGGAAAATCATGGTCACGTGATCACTTTTGCCGTTCGCGTTTCACCTAAAGGTGATGCTAAATTTCGACTTAGTAAGGCTAACTCACGTCAAAATCCGCAACTCATATTACAGTTTCGACACAGTTATGTAAAATTTAGGCGACAATTCTTGGGTAAACTTGTTCACAAAGATTTTATTTGCAATTTACAACTACATGTAGCAAACGACGGACAGGAGTTAAACTTTACATACACTGCACGAAAATTTCAGTTGCGGAAGCAATTAGACAGAACAAGGCGGGTCTCAAGAAGCCCCGGCTTCGAGCTCCGATGCGGGAGTATCGAGTTCTTCGTCATTGTAGATGTTCTCCGCCTAAAAATCAAAACAAAGTCAAACAAACGTTAGACCAATTGCATCGAAAGCGCGAAAAATTTCTTCACCTCAAATAGACCCATATCACTCAATGTCCAAACAAAAGATCTTGCACGTCAAACCTCTCATCCATTGTGAGGCTAGACGTGCGAATCCTTTATTCCCCTCGGACTCCAAAATCGCCGCCGAGTGATAAAGGTGAATAGCCCACTTTCGATATATTAAAATTTAGTCCTAAAGAGGAATATAAGAATATAATACAAGGATTTGCATGAGTTTATTCGCTTTTTCACCAATCCCACAATACAGTTCATTTTGGGGGTTATTTGCATTAAAACAACGGATATCCAGTTCACTAAAGCAGGATACAGTCTCAAGAGTAATTAACTTGTATTGTTTTTATGTAAAGCACCCCCAAAGCGTATTGCATTATGGGATGGTGAAAATAGTCAATTCCCCAGAGCCTCGAGATGACGCCTTTTGTTTTGGACTGAACTTTTAATATATCGAAAATGGGCTATTACTTTATGTGAAGTTCTTAAGCCTCATTAAAATACTGGTAGCTGTCGGTTAATCGAGTGGGTAGTCCAGACTATTCACAAGTCTCAAAAAACTGAAAAGGTATAATTCATTTAATTCTAAATAAAAAATATGTGACTTCTACAGTTTAAAGGTAATTAAATACTTGATGTAATACTGAGCTTAAATCAAAGAGCAATACATAAAAGAAAAATTCTATCAAAGGACGCCATAACTGTAATAACTATAGCTTTCCTCAACCGAACAGAAATCGATTGCTTTAATTTTGCAGTGTTACGCTTTGTGATTTGAGTAAAAATCACGTGCCACATTCTCAGCCAATCAAGGTCAAAGGAAAAATAATAGCCCTTATGCGTGATGACGTCTGACTTGCTAATTCGAAAATCAAACTTGTAAATTTTGGGTGGCGTCGTACCTGATTGAACGGGATTCAGGATTGGCCAAAAACAACAGAACGAACAAAGATAACAATGGATTTAGCAGATAAAACAATAGGAAGTCAGACACTATGCAGCCAATGAAATCCAGTGTTCAACAAGAGGTACGACCCTACCCTAAATTTTAGCATGAGCTAAATCCCAAAGGAGCAAACTTGAAAAGAAACCCCACGTGCGAACAGTATTACACGTGCAAGTGATGTAAATAATTTCGTGCAAACGAGGCTTGGTGGTGAAATCAGCTTGTCAGACGTCATCACGCGCAAGGCCCATTGTAACTTTCTCCCCAGCATTTTCCCGCGCTTGGCGTTGACCTCCTTTCTTGCTTAGTGACAAGCGTTATGATTGGCTAATTTGCTCTATCATCAGTCTTTCGCGATAATCGTTCTGATATGACTAAAGATGAACCAAATCCTGCGCTGTGATTGGCTACCCGAGCGAGCAAGATGGAGCAACCTTGCCCGCTCGGGATTTCTCGCTTGGTCCCGCAAGATCATTTTTTGGTGTTTTATCCCATATCATAAATCCTTTATTGATGAAGCTTGTTCGGTCAAGATGGCTGGATATTGGCCTCGTTCTTTTTTTTTTTTTTTTTGCGTGTTTATGGACCGAGACGAAACACGCCAAAAAAGAACTTCGCCAATATCTACCCATCTTGACAGAACAACCTTGGTCAATAACCCATATATCTTGTTCACGCTGTGCAATGAGGACGAAGTATCCTAAAAGTAAATTGGTACGCGCTGTTTCTGAGAAAAAAATAGAAAATGCTTTGATTCACATTTGTACGCTCGCGTTGTCGTCAAAACCTCAAATTTGGTGAATTCACGTCGTTGTTGTAGGAGAGGCGCCCGCAAAAGAGGAAAATGTCTCCTCGGCGTGCAAACATTTGCTGAGGAAGCAATGTCGTTGCCTTGGCCGTCGACGAAACTTAAACTCCTCATTGATGGAAAAATGTAACATTCGGTATGAAAGGTTGTCCAGCGAGACAATGCGATGCATAATGGCTAGTAATAGTTTATGCCTCCAAGTTATTAACGTCTCGCCAATTCATGTCGCATTCTTCCCTTTCAGATGACCCGTGGTAATTCTGAAGTCATCTGTACACATTGAATGCCTCAAGTTTTGTCTAGTTTTTAAAAATATAAACAGTATATTTTAAGACTAACGATTGTCCATGTGTTAAAAATGTTAGGAAGAAGATATCGCCGACGACGAATTGGGATTTTCAAATGACATTGCTTACCATTTGCCAGACTTGCATGATATTGTCTTCTGACACACTGCATATCACCCAAGCTTCGTTTGGATTCCAAGAGAAATCCGATATTTTTGCTGTGTGACCACCGTGAATAAACTGCAAATGGACAATGAACCAGTTAATAGAGGATGTTACACGCCGGCGCGAAGATACGAGTTTAATCTCGAGTGGTAAAAACAGTAGATCAGCGAGTGACTAAAATATTGTTTTTAACAGGAGAAAACAAAATTCATATCTTCAAGCCAACGGGTAATTTTCGTTTTAACAAACAGAGCCAAAAAAAACTAATTTCAAGCACAAACTTAATCGCAGCTCGGCGGCTGTAATTTCTTCAATTCTTCGCATTTCTTCTTCTCCGTGTTAGCATTTTCTTGTTCCTCAAAGAAGGAGTCTATGTCACCTTCTGAGAATTAACGAATCCGTCGCTCGCCATTTTTCACTAACTGTTTGCACAAACAACCACGCAAAAATGACGTTACCAAAAGTGA
This sequence comes from Montipora foliosa, assembly GCF_036669935.1. Taxonomy (NCBI): domain Eukaryota; kingdom Metazoa; phylum Cnidaria; class Anthozoa; order Scleractinia; family Acroporidae; genus Montipora; species Montipora foliosa. Next base: position 9,181,649 of record NC_090871.1, read on the forward strand.
GCTATACATCTTCGCCACTCGGGTTCGCATGCATTTGTTCCATTCAAAAACTCATTAATAATTCATGAACCTAACAAGCTCTCACTTCGCGTGCAATTTCCATCCCTCAAACTGACATTGGACATTTCGTAACAATTACACGACGCAATATCCCATGTTACTATTGACAAGCTTACCGCTCTAAAAAGAATGAAAACAGGCAGAATTACAGCTTGAATTCAACAAGAAATAGCGTTTCTAAGCTATGCCGCGCTGATCTACAGTATTTAGGTCTAAAAACCCCGTTGAAGACGGTTAACTTTCAATTGTTTTGCTGGGTACTACTATTTCAATACTCTAAAAAAATCGACTTTCCGGGAGGTTGTCTCGTTAGTCTAGTGGATATCGGAAACTGCAAGGTGAAGCCAGCGATCCGGGTTCAACTCTTTGCCTCGCCTACTATGAATCTTCTCAGCTTGTTTTAAGTAGATTTGAAGTCCAAAGTAGACTGTACGTCGTATAAGTTGAATAAAAAGGGAAATGTCAGTTTGAGGGATGGAAAGAAGTGATGACCGAGCTTTAAACCCGAAAATACACTCCTCATTAGAATTTATGTAAAGAATAGTAATTATGAGGCCCGACTTGTTTTTCTTGTATGGACTCCAGAGTACGGTGGCCCATAGAGACAATACAAACATAATATTTCCACTGGGACTTCATTTTGTACTGACAAATAGATATTTTAATCTATATCTTACCGTGATATTCACATCTGTTCAACGAACTATATTTCTTCTATTTAATTTACTTAGTTGTATTGCCTCTATGGGCCCCCGTACCAGAGGGACACAATTTCTGTGGAAAGTTTTTGAAGCTGTTCAATAAGCTTGCTTGTTGTGTTTTATCGCGTCAAAAACCACTTGGCTTTGCTTCGTAGTTTTAAACGCGATAAAAAACTCCTGCTCGTTTATTAAACAGTACATAAAACAACTAAGGGCACTTTCCTTTTGTCAGAGCTGCCTGGCCGTTGCCCAGACCCAGTGCCCCAGACCTGTTGCCCACACCCAGTGCCCAAAGACACCTGGAGAGGAAGCCGAGGATTTCTATGAGTTTTTTTCCCTGGAGCCTTGAGGTGGTGCCCTTTGTCTTAGACTGAATAGCCCCTTATGCGAGATGACGTCTGACTAGCTGATTTCACCACCAAGCCTTGACAATTTTTGAAAATCAAACTTGTAAATTTTAGCTTCAGCTGAATCCCAAAGGAGCAAATAATTTTGTGCAAACAAGGCTTGGTGGTGAATGTTTGAGCCATCATGCATAAGGCCTATTTTAATGCATCGAAATTGGCCTATTGGGAAAGGTATGTGAGACTCAGCTCTTGGCTCTTAATGGGGACATTGTTAGCCCTTTAAGGTCCGAGGGGACCTTCACTGACGAGTAAAATTGTCTGGTGTTTGACAGAGTGGAATCTAAAACTTAAAAAGTGGCCACGGGAGTTGAAAGGTTAAGCCCAATGCAAACTGATGCAACAACCCCCAAAATTGTTGGCCAACAAATGTTGCGTCTGTTTGCACGGGGCTTTATACATGTTCATCAAAATACATAAATGTTAAAGTGTTCAAGGCACTAATTCCAAGTACACACAACAAAAAGTTTGTTTCTCTTTAATACCAACCAGTAGTTCAGGAGGACCATCTTCAGCATCCTCAGACGACTGTTCCTCGCCAATTTTGCTAAGAAATATCAATCATTAGATTGATTAATAATTAGTTTTTCTGACTCATCATCATATCATATCATATCATATATCTTTATTTACCCTCGGATTTTTTAGAGTAGCTTGGTGTCTGAAGCCTAACATCACTAAAATCATCTTCCGAATTATAAAATATTACAGTAATACACCAATGTAATAATTTTGGCCAACCAAATTGCTGGGTTTTTTTTTAAGTGAAAACTGCAACTTCGAGCAACTCATTCACTCAATACATGAGGAGGTTCCAAAATACCTGAGGTCCCATACATGCAGTCGTCTGTCTGTTCCACTGGAAGCAAGGATTGTTTCGTTGTGTGGAGACCACTGGACCTTGAGTAAAAAGACAAATAAACAAACAAAAAAACAATGACAAAGTAAAGGTGGGCTTAAGTTCATCACTTTTTTTCCACATAGTAATTACATCAGTAAAACGAGGTTAAAAATTCATTGTTGCTTGGTGTGTTACATGCAATACACTGAAACAACAAGAACTGTGGCTTTCCTGTTGGACATGGTAAAGGCAACAACAGACTCACAGACTCCAACTGGTACAACTAGCCAGTTGCCTTGGCTAGATTGTATGCATACAACCACAACAGAGGAGTTGAAATAGAGACTTCAACAAGATATTTTTGGATTTCCAGTTCAATAAGCGGAACACTCAGTCATGTTGCTTCCATGACTAAAAAAAATAGAGAGAAAACTCAAATTCTTTAGGTCTGACATATTCAGGTATTGACCTGTTATTGACCTTGATGTTAGATGAACCTTCAATGTGTGGTTCCAGAAAATATCCATACCCCCACCACGGAGGGAATTGGAAATTCCAGGAGGGTTGGGGGGGGGGGGGGGGAACAAAGGCCCGGGGAATTCTGGAGGAGAGGGGGGACCGTTTGAGGCGAAATTCACGTCCAGATGGAAGGAAATCAATCAATTCACTTCATACGTTAGAAGGTGCCGCTTACCAACTTTCGTGGGACGTTCTGAAGTTTTAAGTACTTACATTATGATACTTCTATTAGTGCTGTTGCCAAAGAAGGTTTTCCTTTTTCCTAATAGTGCTTTGGTGGCAAACCAGCACCAAATAAAACCGTGAAATAAAGACGATTTTGGAAAGGAGCCACCATTACTCATTACCAGTCTCCAAAGATTAGTAGCAGTTGTCCGTGATGGACTGGTAACTTGCCAGTGAATGTTCTTGCTGGATACTTATCAAGAATCACTGCACTTGTGAAGCATCCTTTATACATTAGAGGCTAGCGCTGTCATTTATCAAGATGAGTACAGAAAACTTGCTATTAACTCATTAGTCTCTCTTTTTCTCTTCTTCATTACATAATTTTGTAAAAATGTGATTGCGATAGTGTCCATTTCAAGTGCGCCAAATTAATGTTTCACACATTTTGTAAACAGCTCAAAAAATTGTCTATTTGCAACTTAGTATGGTAGTAGCTCTCTTTGAATACTGGCAATACTGTATTTTACATTTTAGACCAGCTTCTGTATACATAAAAATAATAAAGTTAAGGTTGTGTATTTAAGGTAA
>NC_090871.1:9192429-9194929 GCF_036669935.1 Montipora foliosa
TACCCTAAATCTGACCTACAATCAGTGACACAATGTTGGTACACTGGGGCATTACTAAACACAGGAACGGAATGGAACGGAATGGAATATACTGGAATAAACCGGAATATGCCGGAACGAGGCGGAATGACACCGGAATGAGACGGAATGAACAAGAATGGTACCGGAATATACCGAAATGACACCGGAATGACACCGGAATGAAGCAGAATGACACACAAATAAAGCGGCATATACCGGAATAAACCGGAATATGCCGGAACAAGGTGGAATGACTCTGGAATAAAACCGAATGACATCAAAATGAGATGGAATTAACAAGAATGGTACCGGAATATATCGGAACAAGGCGGAATGACAACAGAATAAGGCAGAATAAACCAGAAGGACAGGCGTTACTAAACACAGGAACGGAACGGAATATACCGGAATATGTCGGAATGAGGCGGAATAACACCAGAATGAAACGAAATGAACAAGAATGGTGCCAGAATATACCGGAACAAGCCGGAGTGACACCCAAATAAAGCGGAATATACCGGGATGAACCTGAAAATGCCAAAATTTGGTGTTTTAGTTAGCACTGACGGATTTTCGGTTTTGTTGTGTCACGTGATTCCCTAAGGGCATTGCATGTGTTTTTGCCTTTTGTAACATTTGGAACACTTTGATCACGAGAAAAAATTGACAGGTATATCCGTCGCTAAATGAATTATTATTTCTTGTGAAAGTAACATTTTTTTCGTGAACAAATACAGGAGCAAGAGAAACAATGTTATTCTAATTGTTTTCGTCTATGGATCTCGGAGAAAGCTTTCACTGTGCGAGTCAGAAAACCCGTGAACATTTTTATTTCATTCTGATAGGTCAATTGTGCATTGACCAATCACAATCAAGTTCAGCGAACCACAAACTAATTACTGTTGCTGCTTGCCTGCTTCCCACGACCCACACGTGATGGAGATATACGGAAATAGATTCGCGCAAATGGCCAGAAGACTTTTTTTTTCTCCCCGATTGTTGGCAATAATGCCATTGAGCCTGAACGCAGTGTTTCCCTGTTTGAAGAAAGAAGTCCTTGTCATTCCGGTCCATGCCTTATTCTGTTGTCATTCCGCCTCGTACCAGTATATTCTGGTACCTTTCTTGTTTATTCCGTCTCATTCCGGTGTCATTCGGTTTTATTCCAGAGTCATTCCGCCTTGTTCCGGCATATTCCGGTTTATTCCGTCATATGCCGCTTTATTTGTGTGTCATTCCGCTTCATTCCGGTGTCATTCCGGTGTCATTCCGGCTTGTTTCGTTATATTCCGGTACCATTCTTGTTCATTCCGTCTCATTCAGGTGTCATTCCCCCTTGTTCCGGCATATTCCGGTTTATTCCGTTCCATCCCTGTGTTTAGTAACGCCCGGTACACTGACGTAATTAATCGAGCATCCCTCCCTCTCCCACCTTTCAATGTTTTTTAGAAACTAAAACGTACTGAACAGTTAGTTTGGGTGCATTGCGCTATCCAACATTCAACGAGGGAGAGGGGGTGGGTGTTGGAACGACTTATGACCGTGATTGTAGCTTACATGTATGTACTAGCTTAGGAGGTAGTGTGGCCCAGTGGTTACCTCGCTTGCCTTGAGGTCTGGAGATCCCGGGTTCAAGACTACTCGTTGAATTTGCTCCTGGTAGTCCCTGGTTCATCCTCGCAGCCGCACTTGTAAATAGCCAACCGGTTTGCCTCCAGCCAGTTGGGGTTCTTAACAGTTGTTGTTGTTGTTGTTGTTGTTCTGTTCTGTTGTTTCGTTATTTTTGTTTCATTGGCCCCGAAAACCCCCAATGGGAAGCAGTCAATTAAGTATGTACAGTGTATTGTGTTTTATTATGCACCGGTACATGTACACCCCTTGGGTTACATCGTTAAGGCAGATAATAATTATAACAATGAGAACATGTTACCTCCTTTTTCACTATCATAATGACTTGTATCAAGCTGAGCATCATCATTAGGAACTTGAACACTTGCAATCACTAAGTGATTCTGCTCATCTGATCTACAAATAAAATTATGCAAAGCAAAATTACTGGTAATAATATTGTTGTGCAGCTCCCATTTTTTCTACATGTAGATGAAGCCAACTACAGTATTCCTGGCAGTCAAGAGCTGATGTCGCAACATAAATTCAGTCAGATATTGCTGAATTGTACCAAGAGCAGAACACAATAATTTACAAATGTACATGTGCAAGAATAAAGTTGCATCCCTGCGAAAGATTGCTTGGTTTGGTAAAGCTGTATAACAAACCACACAATCCAATACCTAGCCTAGGAATAGTCTTCTGAAGGGAACAAAGAAACTATTTCCTCTTGTCCCAGACATGACATGACACTTATTGAAACAAAGTCTAACTTAGACAGCAGTTTTCCACACCTTTTATGTGTCAATTAATGCACACCTTTCTTATGTCAATTAATGCTAAATTCCTATGCTCTTGCCTTCCCTGACAC